>NW_022437169.1:257964-270185 GCF_009761245.1 Sapajus apella | reverse complement strand
GTGTGTGTGTGTGTGTGTGTGTGTGTGTGTGTGTGTGTGTGTGTTTTTGAGACAGGGTCTTGCTGGGTTGCCCAGGCTGGAGTGCAGTGGCACGATCACGGCTCACTGCAGCCTCAGCCTCCTAGACTCAAGCCATCCTCTCACTTCAGCCTCCTGAGTAGCTGAGACTACAGTCATGTACCACCACCCTCGGCTAATTTTTCTGTTTTTTAGAAGAGATGAGGTTTCACCATGTTGCTTAGGCTGGTCTCAAACTCCTGGCCTCAAGTGATCCTCCTGCCTCAGCCTCCCACAGTGCCATGATTACAGGCGTTAGTCACCATGCCTAGCCCAAAAGCTTTTTCTCTTAACTTGCATTCTTACCAGCTGAGAAGTGCATTGGGCTCATTGGTAACACTTAGTTTTTGGCACTTTCTGATTTTTAACCCTAAGCATTGAAGAAAAAAGAGATAGGTCCTTAAAAATAGACTGGGCCTGCGTGCGGTGGCTCACACCTGTAATCTCAGCACTTTGGGAAGCTGAGGCAGACAGATGGCCTCAGGTGAGGAGTTCAAGACCAGCCGGACCAACATGGTGAAACCCCGTCTCGACTAAAAATACAAAAATTAGCTGGGTGTGGTGGTTTGTGCCTATGACCCAGCTACTTGGTAGGCTGAGGCAGGATAATCACTTGAACCCGGCAGGCAGAGGTTACAGTGAGCCAGTTTTGCACCACTGCACTCCAACCTGGGTGACAGAGCAAGACTTTGTCTCAAAACAAAAAAAAAAAATAGACTCGATATGGTGGCTCACACCTGTAATCCCAGCACTTTGTGAGGCTGAGGTGGGAGGATTGCTTGAGCCCAGGAGTTAGAGGTTACAATGAGCTGTGATCGTGCCATTGCACTCCAGCCTGGGCGACAGACCACATCTATAAAAAAAAAAAATTAAAAATGGATGTGCATGGTAGTGCATGCCTGTAGTCACAGCTACTCAAGAGGTGGAGGTGGAAGGATCACCTGAGCCCAGGAGTTAGAGGTTACATTGAACAGTGATCTCACCACTATGCTCCAGCATGGCTAACAGAGTGAGATCCTATGTCTAGATAATAATGTATGGGACCTTTGGATAGGGTAGTGTTTGTGATTTAATGTAAACTGTCTTTTTCTTGTTGCAGAGAAATGCTAACTTTGTTTTCTTCATCCATACAGGTTGGTGACATTGTGAAAGTCACAAGGATGAATATAAACGGTCAGTGGGAAGGCGAGGTGAATGGGCGCAAAGGTCTTTTCCCCTTTACGCACGTGAAAATCTTTGACCCTCAAAACCCAGATGAAAACGAGTGATTGCCGTTGCCCTGTTTCCTGCTGCTTTGTTGTTCTGCCTGTCCTAGTCTCCTTTGAAGTGGGAAAGCATTCTCTCTCATAGGCAAGTCACACTGCATTGCTGAAGTCCAGCTTTCTGCAGACTGACAGTCGCACACACATTTGCAATGCACACAGCGGCTGCCTCCTGATGTTTGTATCATAGTCGTATTGTCAAAGAGTAGCTGATTTTAGGGTTCTTTTGGATCATAAACTGGAAATACTGATGGAAGCACACAAGTGGAGAGAAGTTGACGAGGAAAGGGTCTTCCTTCTCATCGCTGCCTGTTTGTACATGGGACCGATTCTGTCATGTTCATCAGAGAAAGCTTGAGGCCATGGCAAGATACTGCATGTTTGCTGTTTCACAGAGTAGTGCCTCTGCTGCCATCTTGCTTTTCTTTGGACAACAGGAAGTGAACCTTAATAAGGAAGAGAGAATTCTGTCCTAAAACTCCAAAATTTGGCTTTTTATTTCCTTTCGGTTTGGTTTGGTTTTGGAAGACTAATTAATTAGACTTTTGTGTGTGTGTGTGTGTGTGTGTGTGTGTGTGTGTGTGTGTGTGTGTTTTGTTTTGTTTTGTTTTTGAGACAGAGTCTTGCTCTGTTGCCCTGGCTAGAGTGTAGTGGTGCGATCTCAGCTCACTGCAACCTCTGCCACTCAGATTCAAGCAATTCTTCTGCCTCATCCTCACAAGTAGCTGGGATTACAGGCGTGCACACCACGCCCAGCTAATTTTTGTGTTTCTAGTAGAGATGGGGTTTCATCATGTTGGCCAGGCTGGTCTCGAACTCGAACTCCTGACCTCAGATGATTCCCCCACTTCAGCCTCCCAAAGTATTGGGATTACAGGCCTGAGCCACCGCGCCCGGCCTAGACTTGTGTGTTCTAAACAGGTTAAGTAGCAGGTTGCGTTTTTATGATGGTGCAAGGAATGACACATGCCTCTGAGCTTCTAAACTGAAGCTGCTGTAACTAAAGGAATCTGAAAAGAACAACCCTGAAGCAGAGGCCTTTATTGTCTTGGTTGCCAGTAGCACCTTGTTTTACCATGCAGCAGACAACACACAAAATAATGCATTTCTGGTGTGCCAAGCTATGTGCACAGCCCCTTGGTTTACTTGTTCTCAAAAGCATCAGAGTTGGGGAGTACTTTAGGGAAACCTTTGCTTACCTTGTTTGCCAGTGATAAGAGCAGTGGGTTGGAGGGCATTTGGCCAGTTTTCTCTCCAGCTTTTCAGTGAATGTACCCCTTTAAGGTTAAGACTTAAATTTCTTTAAAAAACGGGGTTGTTCATAGAATCATTGGACTCACTAATGAATCATTAAATTCCGCTCACTGAAGCCCAGACCTCCGTGACCAGGCCCAGTCTCACCAGGCTGCCAGAGAAAGTTGGTGCTGCTGATACTGGTCTCATAGTCTAAGTGTCTGTGGTGCTCCCAAGCAAAGGAAATGCAAGCTCTGGAAATGGTTAATCTGTTTGATGTCTGAATGTTTTAGTGACCAGGGAGACCATTAACCAGTTTACCATTAACTACTTATCACTGTATTGATGTTAAAGCATTTCCCTGTCAGCTAAAATAGGCCTGTTCATACAAGCCAGTTGGTATACACGTGTGGTTCATCTGTCATCTGCTGCACATAACAGACTAGAATTCTGGGATTCCTGTGCAGTTCAGTCTGCTCTCCCTTCTGGGCCTGGTAAAGACAAACCTCAGTTCATAGTAAACACAGCAGACCTGGAAATGTAGCAACAGCTTAATGACTGTCACTTACTGAGCATCTGCTGTGACTGTGGCCCTGTCTGTGGAGGTTCCTAGGTTTTGAGATTTAAAGCAATGCCTTCTGGAGACAGAACCTGCAAAACAACCATTTTTCAATTTTTCTTTAAATAATTATTCCGTCAGGCAGATAACTGCCATATTAATGAATCTTGAGAGTGTTCCTGTCGCAGAATTAACGGTCCGTTGGGAAAACTATCACCATGGCTTCCTGTCTGTGGTTTTCCTCGAAAAGCCTTGGACATCACCTCTTCCTTGCCAGTGAGAACAGTGGCCACCTCCTGTTCTGCATGGTCTACGGCAGTTGCTGCTTCTGATCAGGTGTGTCAGGTTGGCTTATTTTGGATTCAGGCCTGACATAGCACCCACAAGTCGCAGACGTATCACAGAGTCCCCAAGCTCTGCCTAGAAACAGTGTTTGCCTTTTGGCCAATGACCTGGTTCATCTTCGCCCATGTTGAACCCTGAGTGAAGTTTCTAGCAGAGGGAGGAATGTGTGCCCTGTTCAAGGAGGGCACAGACCCTTAGGCCTTTTCAACCAGATTTACCTGAAGGGCTTGACACCTTTGAATGACAGCAGATGACTCCGAACACAAGAAGTCTGGCCATTTTAGAAAGCAAGGTTTCCTTTCAGCCCTGTCTACTGACCAATACCCCTACCCACCTTGTGTGGCGCACTTCAGAATCAAATATACCTAGGGTATTTATGGTTTTCTAATTAATCAGCTCATTACTTCGGCCCATGAAAATGGCATCCAGGGCTGCCAGGAGATTCAGAGCTCAAAATAAGATGAGCCTTGAACTCTGAACTCCAGATATGTGCCAAAAGTAGTAAACTTTTTGACTTACAACCTTATCAGTTTTTTAATCAGACAGGAATATTCTCTTCTTCACACTAAACATGTGAAAGCAGCACCCCTGCCTCAGCTTCACGCCTGGGTTCCCCACTGGTCTGGGATGACTGTTGTGCTCCGTAGAGCAGTGCAAATCTGACCCAGAGCGTGGGTGTTTATAATGGCTACTTGCTCTGCTCTACCATGTTTAAAGAAATACTTGGATGTTAAATTAACTCACTATGGTTTTTCACCTGGGAAGGAGACAAATTACATACTAGAGGGCATTGACTGGTTAAAAACTTGTGTATCCTGGGAAGGACCTGCAGTGCAGGAGTCAGCCGTGTCTGTGCTGTGTGGAACCACCTAACGACATGGTTAACAAGGAAGAGGATGCATTGACCGGCTGCCGTTTGAGGACTTTGGTCACCCAGACTAGACACCTTCTGTGCTTGTGTTTGGGAAACTGAAAGGGAAGGACAGCTGTGCCCTCCTGGGAGCTTACATGTCCTTGGCACTGTGCTTGCTTTCCTTTACAGCTGTTTACAGACAAGACGGGCCTGAGGCGATGGCCACTGCTCTTGTTATGTTTGCTCAGAGGAATATGAACATTTTATTTCTGAAAAGGGATGATGTGGTTTTGTGCCAGGTGTTTGTAATTTAATCATTTAATATTATGGTTATTAACCTCTTAAACATGAATGAATTCTTGATTGTTTTAACACAGTACCTAAGACTAATGCTTTCTGTGGACACCACTGAGCTCTGCCTCAACTCCATCCGTTGGGACTGGAGAACTATGCCCCTGGTAACTGCTGTTGGTGTGGACACTGGGCTGGTTTTATTTTCTAAAGGAGTAGAAGGACAGGTCTCTGAGAGGATCGTTGTCCCTGCAGGAGGAACAGTGGCCTTGCTTCTTAGACAGTCTTCACTGTGTGTTTTAAAACAACATCAACAACGTAAAACTCTTTTGACCTGTAACTTAAAGATCATAAACTTCAGGCAATAATATTTTCTGTGTAAGCTTTTAAAATTATTTTTGGGGATCATAGCTTGTTTTATTTTGTGCTATAAAATTAACAGTATTAAATGACTTATATTCTTAGAATACATCGAGTGTCTTTTCTTAACAGATTAGTGCCTTTTTATTTTTGTATTCCGTTTTACGTTACTGGTCCCAGCATCAAAACCCTTGTTTCCATGGCCTGTTTGTATATTGTCTCAATAAAACTTGGATCAGCCGGTGGTGGCGGCAGCTTTGGTGTTTCAGTGTCTCCTCAGTCAGCCCCCACCAGCCTCCTCAGCAGTTCAGCAGTGGTGAAATCTGATGCTCCTCAGAGACCCCTTAGTGCTGCTGCTGACCAAGAGCTCAAATGAAGTCTTGGCATCTGCCCGTTCTAACACTTGGGCACTCAGAGGGGAGCCCTTCGGGTCTCCCTCCAAAGAGAAAGAATCCAACTCCCAGAGTGTCTGCAGAGTGGGCGCTGTGTGGGAGCCTAGTGCTTGGCCTTCTGAGCATGAGGCAATAGTTCTGACAGGTTGCACTACCACAGAGAACTTGGACGTTTTTCTAGACACCCATATCTGAGGCTTCTATTAAATATTTCTTCAGCATGAGCTATCCAGGGTTGAATGGTTTCAAGCAGAAGTCGGGAAGTGAGCAGCCTCATCACAGTTCAGGGCATGATAACTGCAGCTTTCTTTTTTTCTTTTTTCTTTTTTTTTTTTTTTGAGACGGAGTTTCGCTCTTGTTACCCAGGCTGGAGTGCAATGGCGCTATCTCGGCTCACCGCAACCTCTGCCTCCTGGGTTCAGGCAATTCTCCTGCCTCAGCCTCCTGAGTAGCTGGGATTACAGGCATGCGCCACCATGCCCAGCTAATTTTTTGTATGTTTAGTAGAGACGGGGTTTCACCATGTTGACCAGGATGGTCTCGATCTCTTGACCTCGTGATCCACCCGCCTTGGCCTCCCAAAGTGCTGGGATTACAGGCTTGAGCCACCGCGCCCGGCCTGTGCAGCTTTCTTAACTCCTCTTGTTCGTACGTGGTCTTCCTGATGACCTTTGGGAGCCCTCCAAATGGATTGGCTTGAGGTGTTGGGAGGCCCACTGACACCCCCTCAGCCAGGGCCCTGTCTCTCCTCCCAGCTCTCAGCACATTTTATTGTTGACTTCACCTGTACTCTATTCCCATGCTTATTTGTGTATTGAGAGATGCATTATTTTCTTGTAAAACCTCAGGAAGCCATTTTAAAAAGTTATGGCCAGGCATGGTGTCTTATGCCTGTAATCCCAGCACTTTGGGAGGACAAGGTGGGCAGGTCTGGAGTTCAGGACCAGCCTGGCCAACGTGGTGAAATCTCGTCTCTACAAAAAATGTAAAAATTAGCCAGGTGTGGTGGTGCATGCCTATAGTCCCAGCTACTGTGGGGTGGGGGTTGGGGGCAAGGTGGGAAGATCTCGAGCTTGGGAAGCAGAGGTTGCAGTGAACAGAGATCACACCATTGCACTCCAGCCTGGGTAACAGAGGGAGACCCTGTCTTTGTTTTTTCTTTTTCTTTTTTTTTTTTTGTCCCGAGACAGAGTCTTGCTCTGTCGTCCAGAGCTGGAGTGCAGTGGTGCGACCTCGGCTCACTGCAACCTCCGCCTCCCAGGCTCAAGCAATTCTCCTGCCTCAGCCTCTTGAATAGCTGGGATTACAGGTGCACGGCACCGTGCCTGGCTAACTCTTGTATTTTTAGTGAAGACGGGTTTTCACCTTGTTGGCCAGGTTGGTCTTGAACTCCTGACCTCATGATCTGCCCGCCTCAGCTTCCCAATGTGCTGGGATTACACGCGTGAACCACCATACCCAGCCGAGGAGACCCTTTCTTAAAAATAAATTTACGGCTGGGTGGGGTGGCTCACGCCTGTAATCCCAGCACTTTGGGAGGCCGAGGCAGAGGTTGGGAGTTCGAAACCAGCCTGACCAACATGGAGAAAGCCAGTCTCTACTAAAAATACAAAACTAGCCGGGTGTGGTGGTAGGTGCTTGTAATCCCAGCTATTCGGGAGGCTGAGGCAGGAGAATCACTTGAACCCGGGAGGCAGAGGTTCCAGTGAGTTGAGATTGCACCATTGCACTCCAACCTGGGTATCAAGAGTGAGACTCCATCTCAGAAGAATTTACCAGCACTTTGGGAGGTCAAAGCAGGTGGATCACCAAGTCAATAGTTCAAGAGCAGCCTGGCCAAGATTGTGAAATCCCGTCTCTACTAAAAATACAAAGATTAACCTGGCGTGGTGGTGGGTGCTTGTAATCACTTGGGAGGCTGAGGCAGGAGAATTGCTTGAACCTGGGAGGCAGAGGTTGCAGTGAGCTGAGATTGTGCCACTGCACTCCAGCCTGGGTGACAGTGAGTGAGACTCCATCTCTAAATAAATAAATAAATATTTAAAAAAAATCTATTTGAGGCAGTGTCTTGCTCAGGGTACTGAGCAAGATGATAGCTCATTGCAGCTTCCAACTCCTGGGCTCAAGTGATCCTCCCACCTTGGCCTCCCAGTAGCTGGGATTACAGGCATGAGCCTCTGTGCCTGGCCCAGGATATATATTTATATAGAACTATGATGCTAAAATGTCCCTGGCTCCTACTTTCAGGTTTCTGCTGAATTTGAGAGAAGTCTGTCTTGAAATATCAAAACTGTCACATCATTCTGGAAGAAACTACTCCAGAGACATCTTTGAAAAATACCTTTAGAGCCTGCTGTAGTGGTACATTCCTGTAGTCCCAGCTACTCGGGAGCTGAGGCTGGAGGACTGCTTGAGCCTAGGAGTTCCATACTGCAGTGAGTTATGACTGTACCTGTGAATAGCCACTGCACTCCAGCCTGGTCAACATAGTGACCCCTATTGAGACAGCATCTCAATTTTTCTTTTGGAGAGGTGTGGTTGCCCAAGCTGGAGTTCAGTGGCATATTCTCAGCTCACTGCAACCTCTGCCTCCCAGGCTCAAATGATTATCCTGCCTCAGCCTCCCCAGTAGCCGGGACAAGTGTGTGCCACCACGCCTAGCTACTTTTTGTATTTTTTAGTACAGGGGGGTTTCACCATGTTGACCAGGCTGCTCTTGAACTGGCCTCGGCCTCCCAAAGTGCTGGGATTACGGGCGTGGGCCACTGTGCCCAGCCAGCATCTCAATTTTTAATAGATAATTAAAAAATAACTTCAGTTTGAAAAGGTGTATCTTGGTCAGCAATGCTGGACTGGCTTCCTTTGAGGTGAGGGAAACTCTTCAACATGGGACCCAGTCAGGGCCACCCCTCTACCTGCTTCCCTGCTGGGTTAACAGTACAGCTGGCCCAGCCAGTCTTGAAACCTTACCCTGCAACAAAAACTTGACACCTCCAGGCTGGTCATTCTGGGGTGTCTTCTCTGGCCAAATTGGTGACTTCCCAGCCCACTATTATGGCTGGACCCTGCTCTTGCAGTCCTAGTGAACAGTGGTTCTTCAAGGGCAGCAAGCAGGGACTATCCTGGTAGCAAGCAGAGTGGGAGCTCAGTGGGGTCCCTTCTCAGCACTGGTAAGCTCAGGCAGCATATGTCCTGACCAGCACTCTGAGGATGAGGGGTGCTGAGGATGAGGGACGCTGTGGAGTCCAGGTCGGTTTAGGAAGACTTCCTAGCTTCCTGGAGGAGGGAAAATACTGGTAATCGAGGCAGAAGGAGCTGGATGGGGCCAGGGACGGTGGCTCACGCCTGTAATCTCAGCACTTTGGAAGGCCTGAGGCGGGAGGGTCACTTGAGCCCAGGTGTTCGAGACCAGCCTGGGAAACATGGCAAGACCTCCTCTCAAAAAAAGCCACGTGTGGTGGTACCCGCCTGTGCTCCCAGCTGCTTGAAAGGCTGAGGCTGGAGGATCATTTGAACCCTGAAGGTCGAGACTGCAGTGAGCCGGGATCGCACCACTGGACTCCAGCCTGGGTGACAGTGAGACACTGTCCCTAAAAAAAAAAACTGAGAGACCTTCACCCTCAACATCACTGGCTCTCCATGGGCGCTGCCCAGTGGAGACCCGGGGTCTGATTTCATAGGACTGGGTACTGGAGTTTAAGGTCTTCAGGGGGGTTTAATATGCAACGAAGCGTGGGAACCACTACCAGTGAACCCCTTCATTCTGTGCGGCTCGGGCTCCCGGAAGCCCTCGGACAAGGAGCTGTAGCCCATGTACCTCGTGATGTGAGAGCAGAGCTGGAGTCTGCCCCGCAGCGGGCCAGCGGCCACCGCGTGTGGATCCCAGCACCCCGCGCTCAGTCTGGGCTTCCTGTCCGGCGCTCTCCCCATCCTTCCTCGCGCGCCCTTACTGGTGGGGAGACAGGACCGGGCGCCATCGGGGTCACCGCGCGCAGGCCGCCACGCTCCTGTACGCTGAAGGCGGGCTCGGACCTCCGCTGCTGCGCCGACTCCGGCGGAGCCGCGTGGCCTGCACCCCGGACCCTGGCCAGCTCCGCGTCCTCTAGACCTTTACTCTTGGCCCCGCGTCCGCAGACCGAGTTGCACCTTCCGTCCCCATCCGCTGCAGCCGAGGTGGGGGATCTCCGGCACCCAATCCAGGAAGGCGGACTTCGCACGGGAAGGGGTGAAGTGCAGGGAGGCTTGGGATGGGTGGGCATAGAGGGTGGCGGACCTCGCGCGGGGTGGGTATGGGGGGGCGGCCGAACTCTGGGGGCCCCCGGTGCTTCCGAGAGCTTTGTCCTCGCCCTCGGATCCCAAGGAAGAGCTTGACCTTTCCCCGACGTTCTCCAATGCCCATGGCTTCTGGCGTCCACGGATGGCGGGGGCACATTCAGCGGCTGCAGAGACTGGGGGCTGTGGGCCGGGGCAGCTGCGGGGCGGAGGGTGGCGTGTGGTGAGGTTGGGTGGCCTGGTGCGGAAGGCGGGGCATGGGGCCGAACGGCTGGCAGCGCCGCCCTTCTCCGATGGTTCCTCCGGGCTGTCGCATTTGCCTTCTCAGGGCTTCCTGGGCTCCGGCCCTACGTAACCTGTGTCCCTGAGTCCCCAGAGGGAGGCGCAGGATCACTGCGCTCCGCTCTCGTTAAGATGGAAGCAGGGTCGTGGGGAGGAGGGACTCCTCTATGGGGTGGCCAGGGTAGGGGCCCCGGGAGGACAGCCCCGCCCGCCCGCCAAGGAAAGCTCTGGCGAACGCACTTTCAGGCTCAGGGGTCTGAGGAAGAGAAGACTAGCAAGGGGAGAGCCCTTGAGATGCGCAGCGAGATGCCCAACACTCAGGTTTGGGAAGGAGAAAGCAGGTAACCAGCAACTGCCTAGACGGTGGGAGACGAGAGGAGGATGGGCCTGGACAGGGCTGCGAGGAGGAGCACGCAGGGCCCCATGTCAGCCCTCTGGAAATAGCGGTTTGCAGACCACCTGAGCTCACCAAGACAGCTCTAAGAATTTAGGGAATTATGCTTTGGCTTCTGGGTTGAAGGAAAAAAACATCTGTAGGATGCAGCATTCAAAAGAGCTGTAGGCAGGGGTGGCTTACACCTGTAACACCCAGCAATTGGAGAGGCCGAGACTGGAGAATCACTTGAGCCCAGCCAGGGGTTCAAAAATCACTACAAAAAAAAAAAAAAAAATAGCTGGGTGTGGTGGTATACCTGTATGCCACCATGTACATGTAGTACCACATGCTGAGGTGGGAGGATGGCTTGAACCTGGGGGTTGGCGGCTGGCTGCAGTGGCTCACACCTGTAATCCCAGCACTTTGGGAGGCCAAGGCAGGCAGATTACTTGAGGTCAGGAGTTTGAGACCAGCCTGACCATGGGTTTCATGGTGAAACCCATCTCTACGAAAAATACAAAAATTAGCTGGGCCTGTTGGCACATGCCTGTAATCCCAGCTACTCAGGAAGCTAAGACAGGAGAATCACTTGAACCAGGGGGCAGAGGTTGCAGTGATCGGAGATCCTGCCATTGCTCTCCAGCCTGGGCAACAAAGCAGGACTCGGCTGGGTGCGGTGGCTCATGCCTGTAATCCCAGCACTTTGGGAGGCCGAGGTGGGCAAATCACCTGAGGTTAGGAGTTTGAGACCAGCTTGCCCAACATGGTGTAACCCTGTCTCTACTAAAATTACAAAAATTAGCTGCGCGTGGTGGCGGGTGCCTGTAACCCCAGCTACTTGGGAGGCTGAGGCAGGAGAATTGCTTGAACCTGGGAGGTAGAGGTTGTAGTGAGCCAAGATTGCACCATTGCACTCCAGCCTGGGCAAGAAGAACGAAATTCTGTCTCAAAAAGGAAAAAAGCCTTGGCACAGTGGCTTAAGGTTGCAGTGAGCCTGAATTGTGCCACTGCACTCCACTTCAGCCTGGGTGACAGAGCAAGACTCTGTTCAAAAAGGAGAGAGAGAGACAGAGAGAGAGAGAGAACGGGTTATTAATTTAATGAACTTATATGCCTGTGTTGTTCAATTTGCTTAGGAGACACCTACGCTTGAGAGCTGGGTCTGTAGCCCTGATTGTGGACATGAAATATACTGTTTCTGGCAAAAAATAGACACTGAATAATTATGATTTAGTTGAACTAGAAATCCATTTGGTTTCTTCCATATTTTTCCAATTTTTTTTATCGTAATTTTTTTTTTTTTTGAGACCGAGTTTTACTCTTGCCCCCCAGGCTGGAGTGCAATGGCACGGTCTCGGCTCACTGCGACCTCCACCCTTCAGGTTCAAGTGATTCTCCCGTCTCAGCCTCTCGTGTAGCTGGGACTACAGGCACACGCCACCATGCCTGGCTAATTTTTATATTTTAGTAGAGACAGAGTTTCACCATCTTGGACAGGCTGGTCTCGAGCTCCTGATCTTAAGTGATCTGCCTGCCTCGGCCTCCCAAAGTGCTAGAATTACAGGCATGAGCCACTGCACCTGTCCCCATTTTCATATTTTAATCATATTAGAATTATATATAAATAATTCCTGATCTTTTATATGATTTCATAATTCTTGCTACGTATGTGATAATTTTTCATTTCCAGATGGTTCCAAACCTGAGAAAGGAAATATGAAACAATAAAATGTCAAGAGAGAGAAATAGTAGTAACCTTTGACATTGAGGTACACCTTCAAAATGTCTTAAATGCTACGTACTGTAAAGTACAGAAAAATATACACTCTTTCCTGGGCACCAAGGAAATCAAAATGCATCTGTTTTGTTAGGATTGACAAAAAATGAAAAACTGTAAAAGAATTTCATTAATCATAAATATTATTTGGGTATGAAATTG
>NW_022437169.1:167450-227964 GCF_009761245.1 Sapajus apella | reverse complement strand
CAGCGATTCTCCTGCTTCAGCCTCCTGAGTAGCTGGGACTACAGGCTGGTGCCACCATGCCCAGCTAATTTTTGTATTTTTAGTAGAGACAGGATTTTACCATGTTGGTCAGGATGGTCTCAATCTCATGACCTCATGATCCAGCTGCCTTGGCTTCCCAAAGTCCTATGATTACAGGCGTGAACCACCGCGCCCGGCCCACTACGCAGTTGTATCACTTGATACTGAAGACTTGATTCCATTCATCTTCCTTAGGAGGTTGCTGGAAATGATAGCGCTGTAAATTCCTGGGTAAACGAGCAGCTGACATTTTCAGGAGCCTCCACACATCCACACTGTCCTTGCCTCTGCCTTAAAACCTTTGGGCTTGATTGACCTGGAGATAACCCATTAAACTCAGCCCCCACTGCCCTGTTCATTCCCACATGAATATTTCTGACAGTCCCAACACAAGACTTGTCCTCCAAGGGACAACTTGTAAACATTTCTAAAAGAAAAGGTTGGCTGGACGAGAGGCGGTGGCTCCCGCCTGTAATCTCAGCACTTTGAGAGGCCAAGGAAGGCAGAGCACATGAGGTCAAGAGTTCGAGACCAGCCCCACCAACATGGTGAAAACCCGCTTCTGACCAGCCTGACCAACATGGTGAAAACCCGTCTCTACTGAAAATACAAAATTAGCTGGGTGTGGTGGCGTGCACCTGTAAACCCAGCGACTCAGGAAGCTGAGATAGGAGAATCACTTGAACTCTGGAGGTGCCTGTAATCTCAGCACTTTGGGAGGCCGAGGCAGGTGGATAATGAGGTCAGGAGTCAAGACCAGCCTGGCCAAGATGGTGAAACCCCATCTCTACTAAAAATAAAAAATAAAATAAAATAAAATTAGCCGGGTGTGGCGGTAGGTGCCTGTTATCTCAGCCACTCAGGATGCTGTGGCAGAGAACTGCTTGAACCCAGGAGGCGGAGGTTGCTTGCAGTGAGCCAACATCATGCCACTGCACTCCAGCCTGGGCGACAGAGTGAGACTATGTCTTGGAAAAAAAAAAAAAAGAAGCTGGGAGTTGAGGCTGCAGTGAGCCAAGATGGCACTGTTGGACTCCAGCCTGGGAGACAGAATAAGATCCCGTCTCAAAAAGACAGTTATATAATGAAAGATTTATCTCCAGCTGGGCGCGGTGGCTCACGCCTGTAATCCCAGCACTTTGGGAGGCCGAGGCGGGTGGATCACGAGGTCAAGAGCTCGAGACCATCCTGGTCAACATGGTGAAACCCCGTCTCTACTAAAAATACAAAAATTAGCTGGGCATGGTGGCGCGTGCCTGTAATCCCAGCTACTCAGGAGGCTGGGGCAGGAGAATTGCCTGAACCCAGGAGGCGGAGGTTGCGGTGAGCCGAGATCGCGCCACTGCCCTCCAGCCTGGGTAACGAGAGCGAAACTCCGTCTCAAAAAAAAAAAAAAAAAAGAAAGATTTATCTCCACTCTGTACATTAACATTCCCAAGTTGCCCTGTTTCCAGTTTGTTATACACCTTTCCAGAGTTATTCCATAACATACAAGCAGATACATCTGTAAATTTTTTTTCGGTTTTTTTCTTTACACAAAGGTAGCGTAGATTATTTACTGTCTTATGCCTGTCTTATCCCCCCAGACCATTTTGGAGATTGTTATGAATCAGCATATTGAGTGTCTTTGTTCCTTTTCACCACTGTATAGTATTCCATGAGACAGATGTACTGTCACTCATTTAATCTCCTATTGATGGACATTTAGGTCCTTCCCAGTCCCAGCTGGTCAGATGTGTTAAAACATCTTCCCAAGTGATTTCTAGGTCAAAAACTCTGGGCATTTGCAATTTTGAGCTGGTGTCAAATTGTTCTCTGTGGGGATTTTCTCAATTCACACTTTCACCAGTGATATATAAGAAAATAGTTAGGGCTGAGCATGGTGCCTCACTCCTGTAATCCCAGCAATTTGGGAGGCTGAGATGGACGGATTGCCTGAGTCCAGGAGTTCAAGATCAAGCTGGGCAACATGGTGAAACCCTGCCTCTACAAAAAAATTAAAATGGCATGGTGGCACATTCCTGTAGTCCCAGGAAGATAAGATGGGAGCAGGAGGTGGAGGCTGCAGTGAGCCATAATTGCACCACTGCACTCCAGCCTGGGTGACAGAGTGAGACCCTGCCTCAAAAGAAAAAAAAAAAAATGAAAATATTTAAAATATTTAGGCCCAGCACGGTGGCTTATGGTTGTAATCCCAGCACTTTGGGAGGCTGAGGCAGGTGGATTGCTTGAGCTCAGGAGTTCAAAACCAGCCTGGGCAACATGGTTGAAACCCTGTCTCTACCAAGAAAATACAAAAATTAGCTGGGCATGGTGGCGAATGCCTGTAGTCCCAGCTACTCAGGAGGCCAAGGTGTGAGGATCACCTGAACCCAAGAGATGGAGGCTGCCGTGATGAGTTGTCATCATGCCACTGTACTCCAGCCTGGGCCACAGAGCAGGACCCTATATTTAAAAAAATGTATTTTTAACACAATTACAAAACACTGTTTATAATTTAAAACAATAGGATATTTGTAATAAAAAAAAACCTTTTCATGGCAGAACAATATTCCACTCTGGCTGAGACAGCTTTTTTTTTTTTTTTTTTGAGACACAGTCTTGCTCTGTCACCCAGACTGCAGTGCAGTGGTGTGATCTCAGCTCACTGCAACCTCCACCTTCTAGGTTCAAGCAATTCTCCTGCCTCAGCCTCCCAAGTAGCTGGGATTACAGGCTGGGTTTCACCACGTTGGCCAGCCTGGCCTCGAACTCCTGACTTGGCCTCCCAAAGCACTGAGATTACAGGCATGAGCCACCATGGCCAGACTGAGACAGCTTATACTAGCCCATTAGTCACTAGGACTGTAAAGATTATTGCCAATTGTATGTGTGTGTGTGTGTGTGTGTGTGTGTTTAGAGACGGGGTTTTGCCATGTTGCCCAGGCTGGTCTCGAACTCCCAGGCTCCAGTGATCCTCCTACCTTGGCCTCCCAAAGTACTGGGATTACAGGTGTGAGCCATGCTCCTGGCCTGTTGCCAAGTTGATGATAGGAATTCCTCAGGGGTCTAATTAAGGGCCGCAGGGACAGAGCCACCCTGCAGCCCTGTGGGCTTGCTCTTGCCCAGCCCTCACTCTAGGAGTCCTCTGACCTCTTCCCCTGACCTCTTGCCTCCTCCATCCCAACGCCATTCCTAGGTTTCTTTCCTGAAGACACATGGAACTGGCACAGTGGTATATGCCTGTAGTCTCATCTACGTGGGAGGATGA
The DNA here is from genome assembly GCF_009761245.1 of Sapajus apella. Classification (NCBI taxonomy): domain Eukaryota; kingdom Metazoa; phylum Chordata; class Mammalia; order Primates; family Cebidae; genus Sapajus; species Sapajus apella. Next base: position 224,654 of record NW_022437169.1, on the reverse strand, counting down.
GGCAGGAGAATCTTTTGAGCCTAGGAGTTCAAGGCTGCAGTAAGCTATAAACTCCTGAACTCCAGCCTGAGTGACAGAGAGAAACCCCATCTCAAAAACAAAACAAAACAAGACACATGTGATGAAGACCCCTTACCCAGCTCCCCTGGTTCCTCCAAACCAGCCAACCTCCATGCCAGGCCCCTGCCCAGAACTTTGTGCCACATTGTACTGTACTAACGTATTCTGAGTTCTCCAGAATTTACCATCTTACCTGCTTGCCCACACCGTTTCTTCTGGGTGAATGCCCTCTTCCTCTCCTATGGATTCCTACGGGCATCTGCCTCAGCTCCTGCCACCTCCCTCTGTGAGAACAGGGATCAGGACTGGCTATCCCAGAGGCTGGGGACAGTACAGTGTGGGCCGCAGAGCCAGCCATTTGAGGTGGGCCTAGTCTGAACTGAATAGGTCAATGGACTGGAGCTGGTTTTAGACATAGACTTGAGAATCCAGAGAACCCCAGAGCCACAGGGACAGAGCCACCCTGCAGCCCTGTGGGCTTGCTCTTGCCCAGCCCTCACTCTAGGAGTCCTCTGACCTCTTCCCCTGACCTCCTGCCTCCAGAGAATCCAGTGGGTGCTGGGCATACAGTGATCAGGCCTGTGTAGACAGACCTAGGCTGAGGAGAGGTTGGGCTGCAGTGGCAAGGCACAGAGGCAGGGACAGGAGTGGGGAGGGGTTTGGGCCCTGGTTCTTCAACCTGGGGAATCCCCTAGACTATGCTTCCACATGAAAGAATCACTGTGCAGCTGTGGGCACCGCTGCATCAGCTTGCCCCTCCACACAGCTGCCCTCGGCTCATGTTGGCTATGCTATATCAGTCCTTCAGCATTTCCTGGGGATCAGCTAATTAAGTCGGGGTCTCTGCATCTGGAAATCCACCTCAACCTTCAGGGAGAAGGCCCCTAGTCTTGGTCTCTGTCTTCAGAACCCCAAAGACTCAAGGAGAATCCCGCTGATTCTCAGATTGGCCTCCAGGAGGCGACAGTGTCAATCACAATGTTAGATACTGAAGCTGGCTCAGTTCTTATTTTATTTTAATTTTTGGAGATGGAGTCTCGCTCTGCCGTCTAGACCGGAGTGAAGGGGCGCAATCTCTGCTCGTTGCAATCTCTGCCTCCCGGGTTCAAGCGAGTCTCCTGCCTCAGCCTCCTGAGTAGCTGTGATTACAGATGCGTGCCACCACACCCAGCGAAGTTTTGTATTTTTAGTAGAGATGGGGTTTCACCATCTTGGCCAGGCTGGTCTCAAACTCCTGACCTCAAGTAATCTGCCCGCCTTGGTCTCCCAAAATGCTGAGATTACAGGTATGTAGTAGCAGAATCATGGCTCACTGCAGCCTTGACTGCCGGGGCCAAGGCATCCTCCCATTCAGCCTCCCAGGTGGCTGGGACTACAGGCTTGCATCACCACACCAAGCCAATGTGTTGTTTTGATTGTTTTTTATAGAGACAGTTTTGCCATGTTGCCCAGGCAGAGATCCTCCTGCTTCAGTCCCCCAAAGTGTTGGGATTACAGGCATGAGCCGCCATGCCTGGCCACTTTCTTACCTGAATACCTGCGCCCTGTGCTTGGAGACCCTAGGGTGAGGGGAGTGGGGAACAGGAGAACCTGACAGCAGAGGGCGGATGTAAGGAGAAGAGGCACAAGCTTGCTGGGCGATGGGGTGTGTCCAGGGCTGGGGATCCGCCTCTCTCCCAGGCTGTGGAATTATCCCCCCCACACTCACTGCTTCTCTAACCTTGGCTATCTCCTCCTGTCTTTGGGGTGTCTGATGGGCCTGGGGGACCTCCCAACTGCTCTAGGTCATCTCACCGCAGCCATGTGCTCCATTTGGCATTGTTAAGGTTGCTGGAATATTATTGTCTTTCCAGAACCATCCTTGGGGCAAGATCAGGACCTCAGGCTGCCTGGAGCTCAGAGCCCTCCTGGGTCTTCCTGGGGCCCCTGGTCCACATGCATATCCCCTAAGCCTGAGGGCCCTTTGAGAGACAGCACTTCTAGCCTGCCCTTGGTTTTAGCTTTTGTTCCATGAAGATCTTGTGATTTCTGCCCCAGCATGGGGCAGCAGGAACCTCAAGCGCAGGGCCTGGGATTAAGGAGGCCACAAGGGACTTGCCCCAGGTCAGGCCTGCACTTGCCTTGTGTCAGGGTAGCTCCCCAGGTTGCTGGCCTCCTCACCGCCCCCACACTGACCTGTTTCCCCAGCTTTATCTCTGACACCCCAAACTTAGCAGCCCTGACCCCATTTCCCAAGCACCCCTGTGCCTGGATCTGTGCCTGTGGAGTTGTCCTGGTAGCAATCTGGGAGAGCACTTCAGTTACTCACTGTGTCCTGGGGAGGCTGCAGCACAGGGGTCCACTTACTGATTGGCGCAGTCACAGACTTGAATTGTGCACTGAAGGCCCTGTGGCCTTGCATGAGCCTGGAAGGCCTCTCCCCTCCTGCTTCCACCCCTCCACCCGGGAGGCCAGCCTGCCCAGGGCTGCTCTGCCACTTAGCAGTTGTGTGGGCCTGGAGAGTCCCTAACCTCCCTGAACCTCAGTTTCTCTGTTTGTGAAATGGAGATGGTACAAAGAGAACGTTCCTCCTCAGCTATTGTGATGGGTAAGGAAATAAATGCATGCAAAATCACAGCCACAGTTATTATGGGACACCCGGTCTTCCTGGCTGGAGGAGATTCTGAGGGTGGGGTGGGGGGTGGGGCGGCAAGATCACCACGTGTGCGAAATCTCCAGGCAGGCTGGTTGGAGACGGAGGGCACCAGGCCCAAACACGGCCATCTGCCCTGTGATGGGACCCTCCTGTGGCAGTGGCAAAGGTCCTGCTGTGGAAACGACACATGAGCTGAGAGGACTTAACCTGAATTGAGCCACATGTGCCCTCCGGGCCTTGGCACCACACCATCTGCCCCCAGTGTGACCCATGCAGGGCCTGCTCCTGACGCTGAGCAAGACTAGGACTCCCTGGGCTGCCTTTCCTATCTGTAAAATTGTAGGAGGGTGGTGGGAGGGGGGACTTAAATTTGCCCCCTGGGTGGGGTGGGGCACAAATAGTCCCAGAGGATGGCCTGAGAAGGCCCGCTGGGCCTGACACAGGAAACTATTACTGCTGTCCTTACTGTCCTCCTTACAGGAGAGGAGAGCAAGGCCCAGACAGGGGAGGGACCTACACGGCCTCTGTGCTCCAGCCTGCTGGAAGGACAAGGTCTACAACGCAGAGATCAACACATTAAGGACAATGAAACACTCAAGTGTTAGCGGTCAGAATAATCAGCCCTAATACAGGGGAGGCTGGTCAGGGAGGGCTTCCTGAAGGAGGAGGCACAACACCAGGGTGCACTATGATTTCTGGAGATCCCAGGAGTTCTCCTGGTAAATGACAGGTGAGAAAAAGAAAATGTAATAAAATATAATTGAAAACAGACCCTGGTATGTGTGGAGAGAGCGCCAGGAGGAACCTAGGAGACTAGGGAACCTGAACCCCCCAACCAGTGAAGGGAGCTATGGGCAGCAAGGTTTGATTGGGGTTTTCCTTCTTTCGGAGGCTACTCCGACTGATTCAAGTTCCCCCACTCGCTCACAGATGGTTCCGACACTTAGGAAAGAAAGGAAAGGAAAAAAAACCGTACCCTGCGCTCGCCCCAGCTGGGCATCCCTAGGAGGTCGCGAGGATCCCCGGAGACCCAGACCCCGGCCCGGGGCTCCCCAGGCCAGAGCGGCCCCCGGCTGCCTCCCCACGCCCCGCGACTCCGGTCGGGAGGTCAAGGGCCCCGGCCTGCCCCCTGTTCCCCGGCCGCCCCACACCTGCTCCGGCCCCGCGGGGCGGTGCTGGGCTCCGCGGGCTCCCCGGCCGCAGTGCAGCCGCAGCGCCAGCCCCGCCCCGCCCGCGCCTCCCCGCCACCCCCCCGCGCCCGCGGCCCCGAGCGTTTCCCGAGCCCAGGCCCGCGCCGAGCCCAGGTGAGCGCCCGCCCCGGGGACCCTGGCCCTCGGGACCCCGGTCCCCGCCCCCCGCCCCGGCTCCTTGGCCCCAGCGGGCGCCGGGGGCCAGCGCTTGCGCTCGGGTCTCCGACCCGGGGCCGGCGCGTTAGGGACTGGGGGTCGGCAACTGGGGCCAGAGACACTGGCTGGGGGCCGGAGCGCCCCGCGTCCTTCTCTCGTCCCACAACGGCCCCTTCCCAGCTCGCCGCGGGGCCCCACTGTGTGCCAGTCCCCCTTCCCGGGCTGCAAGGTCTGGCAGGGGCACCGGGACAGAGCTGGCTGCTGGGACCGGCTTCCCAGAGAGAGGGAACTGCACGTGCAAAGGCGGGGAGAGTGGACAGAGGCTTGCGCCTGAGCTCCGGGGGAGGGGAGAGCGCGGAGCCCCCACACTCTAAGTTAGGACTGGCGTCAGATGCCATCCCTGGAAACTATTGGGACGCCTGGAAACTACTGGGAGCCCGATCTGGGCGGAAGTCCGATCTGGGCAGGAGCCCTTGGGGATGAAGCAGTGGGGGCGGGTGGGCGAGAGGTGGAGGAGTCGGAAGAGGACCCTGCCCAGCCTTGGCCCCGGGGGCGCCAGGAGCCCTGGGAGGGTGGAGGGGAGCAGAGGCCACTCTGTGAGGTGGGGGTAATCCAGTCCCGCTTCACAGGTCCCAGGGTCCCTAGAACAGACACAGACTCCTGCTGGGTGATTGGCACTGCGCTCTGCTGGAACTTTTCCGCAGTGGGCAGCTCGTGGGCAAGGGACAGCAAGCACTCTGGCACTCGGCACAAACCCGAGGGCCCTCCTGCCCTGCCCCTGGCAAGGACCTTTGCCTTTGAGTGCGGTGTCCGGGCTTCAAGCTGATCTAGCACACAGTAGGCCGAAGGCATAGGGGCCCCACCTAGTCTCCTTCCTGGTCTAGGCCCTGGGGGATTCAGGCCCCCGGTGAACTCGAGAAGGGATGGCACAGCCTGGGCAGGCCCCCGGTGGCAAGACCAGGTCTGACCTTTCCTGGGATCTGTGGCTTAGCAGCTGAGGACTGAGGTCAGGCAGGAAGGAAGTGGGCAGGGCTGAGCCAGAGGTGAATCCAGGACCTGGGGAGGGGCCACCTAGTGCCCAGGGAGGGGGCAGGTGGGGCTGGTGGCAACTGAGTTTTATAGACCTTCCTGACAAGTTGGAGAAAGAGCCAGGGCACAGTCCAGTGGTTATGGAAGCCACCGCCTCCTCCCCTGTAATGGGCACCTTGAGGGCCGACAGGAACAATGGTCCCTCTCCATCCTGTCCTTTTGTTTCCACCCCTCACTCTCAGGCACCCACCCATGGCCCTTCCTGGCATCTGGGCCAGACCAGGGGGCCTCAGTCCCACCTCAAGTGAGACTTCAGGAAGAACTTCCAGGGGAAACAGGAGGATGGCAGTGGGATGGACGGTGGGGAGGTCATTTGCAAACAAGGCAGCTATGCCCTGGGCCTTCCGAAGTCCACCTGTAGGCTGCATCTTCCGGAAGGCCCACCCTGGGGCCTGGGAGGCACCTGGACTACAGTGAGCTCCCTGCTGTGCAGGTGCTCCCTCCCCCAGGGCACTTTGCCGGGCCTTAGGGTGATATGGGGGCTTTCTGGGCCCCTACCCATTCTTAAAACTGACTAAAGTGGGGAGGGTGGGAGGCCACATGGATACCCCTACTTGCTGCTTGACCTTGATGAGACCTTGGCCCCTTGCTTTCCCCATCTGCTGTTGGGCTGTTGGGCATGACCTCAGCACCACAGACCTGGGCTGGAGTCAGGGGTAGGGGGAGCTTTGGCTGCTGGCCACCGGCGTGGCAGGGCTGTGTGCCTGGCTTCACTTTCCCCTAACCCCATCACGCCTGGGCTGGCCGCCCACTTCTGTTCACCAGAGAGCTGGGTTTCCCTGGGGACCAGTGGACTAGCCCAACCCCACACCGCCCCCCAGCCCCTCCTGGCCACAGCTTGAGCTGGGAGGAGGATGGAGGCTGGGCCACCTCCTGGACCCCCGCCCTCCCTGCCCTGCCTTCCAAGGCCCGGCAGCCTCAGTCCACTGCTGGGTCTGGAACACGGAGCAGTGGCTGCCCTGTGAGGAGGTGGGTGTCCAGAGTGCTAGCCAGGGTGGAGCTGGACCAGGGGGAGTCTGATGTCACCCCCATTGTAGGAGGGAGAAGACCGAGGATGAGGAGGGCTTCAGCTTGCCCAGGGTGACCCACTGCTGGAGCCTAGGCACGGTGGTCTCCCGGGAGAACGGAGGGTCCCAGAATTCCCAGGCTGTGGGATTTGGAGAGGGGAAGGGAGGGCGTGAGGAGGCAGCAGGAATCAGGGAGGATTTCCTGGGCAAGGCAGCTTCAGGGCTGGACTGAGGGTGGCCGAGGTTGGGGCAGAGGAGCTCCACTGGGAGAGTGAGGGAGCTGAGCTTGGAGGGCTCCAAAGGGGAGGTGCCCTCCAGGACCCCCTGCTCTGGGATCAGACTCCCCCCTACACGCCATGGTTCCCAGCTCAAATGTAAGACTGTTTCCGAAGCTCCCGCAGTCTCTCTCCATCTACCTCTGCCCGCACACACGCCCCGGTCCTGATGGCCCCAGTCTCCCCTGCAGGTCCTAGAGCAGCTCCAAAAGGATGGCGGCTCCGGCGTCTCTAAGGCCTGCAGGGGGTCCAGCCCCATGGGGGGCGCCCTAGGCCTCCGACAGCTCCCCATCTGTGCTCCTGCCTGCCGGCCATCCTCAGGCCACTCGCCATGGGCGGCTGCTTCTCCAAGCCCAAACCAGGTACCTCCTGTCTTCTTGCCTCTGTCCTTCCTCCTCCCTCCCTGCCTCCTCCTCCCTCCTCTTCCCCCCTCCCCCTCTGCGCTCGGCAGGCCTCTGAAGTAGGTCAGGCTAGGCAGGAGCCCGCTCGGAATGTTAATACGCTACCGCCAGGAGGGGGTAGGGGGCCTGGAGCAGTTCCCCCGCTGGCCCCCGCTCCCGTGGGTGCCCCTTTTTCCTTGGGGCTTTGAGTGGTGGTGGAAATAACAGCAGGACCCTTCTCGGAAAAGGAAAGGCAGGGTTCCTCCTGTTGCAGGGTTGGGGAAGGGGCTATGCCCCCAGGGCCAGGGAAGGGGGGATCTGGGGACACCCTCAGACACTCTGTGACCTGGGGCATGCAACTTACCCGTCTGAGCCTCAGTTTTTCTCTCTGCAAAAGAGAAGGGCTGGCCACCCTGACCTCTCTGTTGCTGTGGGAGTGTCGTGGGCAGATCCCGGCCGCTCCCTCTCCTCTGACCCGCTGTGTGGCCTCGGGCTGCCTTCTTGGCCTTTCTGGGCACATTTCCCCATTTATACAGGAAATCGTCACCCAACCTAGCCTGTGCGGCTCCAGCCAGAAGTGGGAGTGTCCTGGGGCGCTGGGGAGGCCTGGGTCTGTTCCCCACTGAAGACTCGTGTCTGTGGAGCTCTCCCTCTGGCCCCCCACTTTCCCTCTTCTCTCCTCACAACACCCAGGGAGGCAGGAGTGTGCAGCTTTGTCACAGATGGAGAAACTGAGGTTTAGTGAGGCCTCAAGAGCCCAGCCAGTGCTCCACTCACCCCACCAGGCCGCCCTGGCCAGCTCGCCCGGCCAGCTCACCCCAGCTCCCCTTACCTGATACCCATCAGCTCCGTTACCTTGGAACTTGTGGGCCTTTTCTCCTTTTCCTGGGTCTAAGCGAGAACTTGGGGGAGGGAGGAGAGCTGTGATGACCCACCGGGCAGAGGGACCCACCTGCCCCTGCTCCAGGAAGCCTCTGCTCCACTCTTCCTCCCCTGGCTCCTGTGCTGTGGACACCCAGGCCTGGGATGGATCCTTCCCTGCCTCAAAATGTGCCTTGGGCAGATGACGTCCATTGTCTCCCCTTAGAAGTGGGTGGGATGATGCCAGCTGGCCTCACACCAGACTTCTGTGGCACTGCTGGGCTGGCAGGAGGCTCTGGCAGAAGATGCTACCTGCAGGTTCTTTTAAAGGACCCCAAAGGGCTGGCCTGCCTGGGACCCGTGGCCCCAGGACCCAAAGGTAGTGCTAAGACCTTAGGCAAATCCAGTCCTGTCCTTTCCTGGCTGTGTGGCCTTGGGCAGGTAATCTCACCTCTCTGAGCCTCTGCGGTGAGGACTGTAAAGTGGGGCTGTTGTGCCTAGCACGGGGCCTGCACACGAGAAGCACTTGTGGACTATTGTTATCCCTTCTTCCCTGAGCTGGGCTCTGTGCCGCCAGGACTCCCCTGCGGGGCTGGAGCCAGAGGCTCGGGGCCCAGGTGCCCATGCTGGGCAGGTCAGGCATGAGGCTTAGAGAATTTCCAGATGTGGGAGTAACAGTGTTTGCGGAGTGAGGGTTCAGCTGAGGTCATAAGGGGCCACAGAGAGACCAGAGCAAGCAGAAGGCCTCTGTGCAAACCCTTCACTTCCTATCTTGCTCCACTCAGTTCTGTGGCTCTGTGTGGATCAGTACCTGCTTCCTGGGCTCCCTCTGTGCTCCTGCGTGTTCTGTCTGAGTTCTTGATAAGAAGAAAAGAGTAAGGTGGGCTGGGCACAGTGGCTCACGCCTGTAATCCCAGCACTTTGGGAGGCCAAGGCAGGTGGATCACAAGGTCAGGAGTTCAAGACCAGCCTGGGCAACACAGTGAAACCCCATCTCTACTAAAATACAAAAAAATTAGCTGGGCATGGTGGCCAATGCCTGTAATCCCAGCTGCTCAGGAGACTGAGGCGGGAGAATCGCTTGAACCCAGGAGTCAGAGGTTGCAGTGAGCTGAGATTGCGCCACTGCCCTCCAGCCTGGGCAAGAGAGTGAGACTCCATCTCCAAAAAAAAAAAAAAAAACACACACACATACACACACAAGGATAGGAAGATATCAGGCCAGTCCCTCACCTAGCTCAGAGTTAGGAGGAAGTGCAGCTCTCTTAGCATCTGTTAATCTGCCTTTTATTAGGCCACAGCTGCTACCGACAGGCTTTCCATCCCCATCATGGCTGCTAGGCTCAGAGCTAACTGGTAAAACACTGCCGCCCAACTCCATCTACTGAGCTTCTGCTCTGGGTTACAAACATTATTTCCTTCAGCATTCACTATCGCCAACGAGGAAGGCATTTGCTCTTCTCTCTGTTTTATTTTTGTTTTTGAGATGAGTTCTCATTCTGTTGCCCAGGCTAAAGTTCACAATCATAGCTCACAGCAGCTCAAGTGATCCTCCCACCTCAGCCTCCTGAGTAATAGGGACTACAGGCCTGCACTACCACGACTGGCAGTTTTCTTTTTTTTTTTTTTTTTTTTGTGATAGAGAGTCACACTCTTTCACCCGGGCTAGAGTGCAGTGGCACAATCTCAGCTCGCTGCAACCTCTGCCTCCTGGATTCAAGCGATTCTCCTGCCTCAGCCTCCTAAGTAGCTGGGATTACAAGCCCATGCCACCATGACCAGCTAATTTTTATATTTTTAGTAGAGACGGGGTTTTGTCATGTTGGCCAGGCTGGTCTCGAACTCCTGACCTCAAGTGATCCTCCTGCCTTGGCCTCCCAAAGTGTCGGGATTACAGGCATGAACCACCGCACCTGGTCTTCTCTCCATTTTACAATAAAGGCATCTTGAGGTCTAAAGGGGCTAAGGCAGAACTATGGGCAGCTGGAAGTCATGGAGCTGGGGCTGATCCCCTTTTGCGAGCAGAGACGCCCCTCCCATCCACCTTTCCAAAGGGCCCCTGATTTAATGGCTTCTGTTTGACTGTATCAGTGAGCAGGCTTGGAGCCTTCTGGGAGGAGGTGGAGGGTGAGAGTGGCCTGGCTTGGCGTTATCTGGCCCCCCTGCCAGGCTATTCGTGAGCTCCCACAGCTTCCAGAGCTGGTGTCAGCTAAGTCCACAGATTTCTCTTTTTAATTCTTCCAAAAACATTCTAACACCATTACATAAAATATAGCAAATGGAATGAAAAACCCCACCCATAACCCCCCATCCGATATGACAGGCTGGTGTGCTTATGTGTTCTGCCTGCTCCCTGCCGGGCTGGAGTCAAGAAACTGACCTTTGCCCCTGTCCCCTGCTATGCCTGGGCCTGAGCTGGGGGCTGGGACTTGGGGTTGGGGAAGGGGCCTGGCGAGGGTGGGGGATTAGCAGAACATAAGATGAGGGATATGCAGGGGCCGGGCAGCCAGGAGAGGCAACTCCTGAGCTTTGTCTGGGTAGATGGGAAGGATGGAGCCCCAGCCCAGGGGACAGCTCAGGTAAAGGGCTGGAGGTGCAGCTCAGCAGCCTCTCTGGGTTCTTGGTTTCTGGAGTGTCAGGTCTGAATGAGGCGGTGGGGAGGAGAGGTGAAGCCCGGAGGCGCTGGTGCTGTGGGAGGTGAGAGAGGTACCTCCTGCTCCGGCGTCGGGCCCATGCCGTGCCAGGGGCTTAGCGTCCACCGCTCAGCATCTCCCTACAGCAGCAGCCTGGGGGGCCGGATTATTGCTACTAAAAATTCTGTTTATTGTTCTCTTCTAATTAGAAAAATATCCCAGGCACATCATAGGGAATTTGGAGAATGTAGAAAAGTACAGAGAAGAAAATGGCAATCTCTGGCTCAGTCCCCACTACAGCTGGCCCCGTGGGCATGCGGGGTGGAGGCCTCTGTGTGGAGGCTGTAGGGGGCTTGTGCCCCCTCTGTGTCATCTACATGCATTCCCATGCTGGGGTTCACCCCCAGGGCACACGGGGACACTGAAAACCCAGCACCTGCTCAGTGATGAAGGATTCTCAAATTGGTGTGAAGAGCTATCTTAAGAAGTTGAAATTGGGCAGGGTGTGGTGGCTCATGCCTGTAATCCCAGCAGTTTGGGAGGCTGAGGTGGGTAGATTACCTGAGGTTGGAAGTTCAAGACCAGGCTGACCAACATGGAGAAACACCATTTCCACTAAAAATACAAAATTAGCCAGGTGTGGTGGCACATGCCTGTAGTCTCAGTTACTTGGGAGGCTAAGGCAGGAGAATAGCTTGAACCTGGGAGGCGGAGGTTGCAGTGAGCTGAGATGGTGCCATTGGACCAGCCTGGGCAACAAGAGTGAAACTCTGTCCAAAAAAAAAAAGAAAAGAAAAAGAAGAAGTTGAAATTATGCTGTGTACATTTTTTTTAATTTTTGAAAAAAATTTAAATATATGGGAAAGTTGTAAGAATAGACAATGAATCCTTGACTTCCTGTCATCCAGATTCACTAGCTGGGAACTGAGCTGCTGCCACTTTTGAATCCCTGTGTGCACATGAGTCATACCCTAAATGTGTCCCTGAGCTGTCAGGGACATCGTCATTGTCCACTGGAAGATCCAGGACTTTGGGGACTCAGGGTTCTTTCTGCTGCAGAGATTTCTGCAGCCAGGAGAGTTGCAGGGTCGGAGGAACTTAGCTCTGTGCCCCGCTTCACTAATACTGTAATTGAAAAAGGAAGCCAGGTGTGGTGGCTCACGCCTGCAATCCCAGCACTTTGGGAGACTAAGGTGGGCAGATCACTTGAGGTCAGGAGTTTGAGAGCTGCCCAGCCAACATGTTGAAACCCCATCTCTACCAAAAAATACAAAACTTAGCCTGGTGTGGTGCATTCACCTGTAGTCCCAGCTACTGGGGAGACTGAGGTGGGAGAAGCACTTGAGCTTGAACTCAGGAGGCAGAGGCTGCAGTGAGCCGAGACTGCATCACTGCACTGCAGCTGGGCGACAGACCGAGACCCTGTCTCAAAAATAATAAAAAATAATAAAAAAGAGACATGCAGAAAGGAATTTATGCAGACCCGGGTGCACCGCCAGCCGTTCATGCCCCTCCTCTGCTTTATGCCAGGTTTAATGCTCTTTGCTGGTGATGCAGAGGGCATTCTGGGGAGGTTGCCAGGCAGGGCTGAGCCTCCTGGCACCCCGAGGAGCGGGACTCTGTGTCCAGCTTGTGGGATGGGGGAGGAAGTGGGCTGAGCTGGGGAACTCAAGGCGCTGCCCTGCCCACAGTGGAGCTCAAGATCGAGGTGGTGCTGCCTGAGAAGGAGCGAGGCAAGGAGGAGCTGTCAGCCAGTGGGAAGGGCAGCCCCCGGGCCTACCAGGGCAATGGCACGGCCCGCCACTTCCACACGGAGGAGCGCCTGCCCACGCCTCACCCCTACCCCAGCCCTCAGGACTGCGTGGAGGCTGCTGTCTGCCACGTCAAGGACCTCGAGAATGGCCAGTGGGTTCCGGGCCTGCCTGGGCGTGGGATCAGGGATCCAAAAGTGGGAGGGTGAGGCCCAGGCCATAGCCCGGGGGCAGGGGGTGGCCTGAAGGCTCCTGGTCACTGCCTCTGTGGCCTCTACTGGTCTGGGGCTGCTCCCCAGAAGGCTCAACACTGGGAGGAGCTGCCAGAAGGTTGTGCCTGGGGTCTGACCTGTCCTCTGAGTGCTGTGGTTCCCCAGGATGCGGGAAGTGGAGCTGGGCTGGGGGAAGGTGTTGCTGGTGAAGGACAATGGGGAGTTCCACGCCCTGGGCCACAAGTGTCCACACTACGGAGCACCCCTGGTGAAAGGTGAGCTGTCAGGTGGGAGGCATGAAGGGGACCTTCCAGGCCCCATGCCAGCTTGGCTCCTCCCCAGGCCCCAGGATCTTCCTCTATCAGAGAAGCCTCCTGGGCTGTGGGGAGGCGCCTGCAGTTGCCGGGGCACAAGGATCCTTGGGAGGCAACCCCTGCTGGTGGCCCCAGCCTAGCACCTCCCCTTCCCAGGAGTTCTGTCCCGTGGTCGGGTGCGCTGCCCCTGGCATGGCGCCTGCTTCAACATCAGCACTGGGGACCTGGAGGACTTCCCCGGCCTGGACAGTCTGCACAAGTTTCAGGTGGGGCCGGGAGTGCGGTGGGGTGGGAATCAGGGGTGTAGGGTTCGGGGCTGGTCCTGAGCAATGCAGCCCTTGCAGGTGAAGATTGAGAAGGAGAAGGTGTACGTCCGGGCCAGCAAGCAGGTGAGGGGGTGGCTCAGGCCTCAGGTAGAAGGAAGGAGCGGGGAGGGCATCTTCGCCCAGAGAACACCACGTGCAAAGGCCCTGTGGTGGGAGGAGCTTGGCACGTATCACTGGAGCAGAGTGAGGGGTTATGGTGGGGATGAGGCTGGGCTGGACTCCAGGACTTGCCTGCCAGGATGACGGCATGTGGAGGATGGCAATGACTCTCCACCCTCCTGCCACCCACAGGCCCTGCAGCTGCAGCGAAGGACCAAGGTGATGGCCAAGTGTATCTCTCCAAGTGCTGGGTACAGCGGTAGTACCAATGTGCTCATTGTGGGTGCAGGTTGGTAGCGGAGTTATGAGGGGCAGGGTGGGAGACGGGGCTGGAGAGACGTGGTCCCTGGCCCATGGGCCCCTCCCCTCAGGTGCAGCTGGCCTGGTGTGTGCAGAGACACTGCGGCAGGAGGGCTTCTCCGACCGGATCGTCCTGTGCACGCTAGACCGGCATCTTCCCTATGACCGTCCCAAGCTCAGCAAGGTAGGGGGTGGGGCAAGTGGGGACCCTGCCCCTCTCAGTCAAGCCCACTTTGAGCCTTGCTTGTCACCCCACGGGGGTCTGGCCAGCTGCCCTCTCTGCTTATGCTAGGCCTGTGCATGGTGCCCCCCAAAATTCTAAGTTTTTTTTTTTGTCGTTGTTTTTTGAGACAGGGTCTCGCTCTGTCACCCAGGCTGGAGTGCAGTGGCTCTATCTCAGCCCCCTGCAACTTCCACCTTCTGGGTTCAAACGATTTTCATTCTTCAGCCTCTAGAATAGCTGGGATTACAGGTGTGCACCACCACACCTGGCTAATGTTTTGTATTTTTAGTAGAGACAGGTTTTGCCATGTTGCCCAGACCGGTCTTGAACTCCTGTGTTCAGGCAATCCACCTGCCTCGGACTCCCCAAATGCTAGAATTACAGGCGTGAGCCACCGGGCCGGGCTTTTCTTTTTTTTGAGACAGGGTCTTGCTCTGTCACTCAGGCTGCAGTACAGTGCCTGTCTCACAGCTCACTGCAGCATCAACCTCCACCTCCCAGGCTCAAACGATCCTCCCACCTCAGCCTCCCGGGTAGCTGAGACTACAGGCATGCACCACCATGCCTGGCTAATATTTTGTATGTTTTGTAGAGACGAGGTTTTGTCATGTTGCCCAGGCTGGCCTTGAACTCCTGGGCTCAAGCGATCCTCCTGCCTGAGACTCCCCAAGTGTTGGGATTACAGGCGTGAGTCACTGTGCCTGGCCAGACCTGGGTTTGCTGAGTTCTGTCCTGCAGCCCCTGTGGCTGGGGCTGGCCCCACCTTCCCTGAGCACCAGGGTCTTCTGCTGTAAACTGGCTCCTCTCAAGCTGGCTGTCTCCTGCAGTCCCTGGACACGCAGCCTGAGCAGCTGGCCCTGAGGCCCAAGGAGTTCTTCCGAGCCTATGGCATCGAGGTGCTCACCGAGGCTCAGGTACAGGGTCAGGAAACAGGCCCCAGGGAGGGAAGGTGGGAACCCTGAGGTTGTGTGGGTCCCTGGGGCGGGGAGGGTTGGTGCTCTTCCTGGCCCCACTGCCCAGGCACCTGGGAGGTGCCCCAGCCTTGGGAGACAGCAATGAGCTGCTTCTCAGTGGGTCATGGGCACACACAGAGCCCCAGGGTGTGCGGAAATGAACAATCGGCCTGGATAGGAGAGCCTGGTAGGACTTGGGAGGGCAAGGAGGGTTTGAAGGGAAGGTGACGTCTGAAGCTTAAAGAACAAAGCCCAGGTGGCAGGATCTGCTCCAGCAGGGGCTTCTCAGAAGCTGTGGCTGGGCTCTGGGTGTACGACAGGACCCAGGAGTGGGCAGCGAGGTCCAGGCCCTGCCCAAGCTTATGCTCTGCCTGGCGGGGGTTGCAGGTGGTCACAGTGGACGTGAGAAACAAGAAGGTCATGTTCAAGGATGGCTTCAAGCTGGAGTATAGCAAGCTACTGCTGGCACCAGGGAGCAGGTAGGAGGGTCTCCCTCTTACCCTTCATTGGATACTGGGCAGGCCACTGGCCTGGATGGGGCTGGGGCTGCCACGAGGCCTTCACTGATGCTGCCATGTCTCAGCCCCAAGACTCTGAGCTGCAAAGGCAAAGAGGTGGAGAACGTGTTCACCATCCGGACGCCAGAGGATGCCAATCGTGTGGTGAGGCTGGCCCGAGGCCGCAATGTGGTCGTCGTAGGAGCCGGCTTCCTGGGTGAGAGGTAGTGGGCAGTGGGGATGGTGGTGGTCAGGTCATGATGGACAGTTCCAGGGAAGTTCTGGCCCAGGGAGGTGCAGGGTACCAGCCTGCCACCCCCTGCCCACCACCAGGGATGGAAGTGGCCGCTTACCTGACAGAGAAGGCCCACTCTGTGTCTGTGGTGGAGCTGGAGGAGACGCCCTTCAGGAGGTTCCTGGGGGAGCGCGTAGGTCGTGCCCTTATGAAGGTGAGCCCACCCCAGGACCCAGTGCCTCAGAGCCCTGGGGCCCAGCCCGGCCTCTAGCTGGGCTCTCACCCACTGCCCACCTGCCCATTTGCCTGACAGATGTTTGAGAACAACCGGGTGAAGTTCTACATGCAGACGGAGGTGTCAGAGCTGCGGGCCCAGGAGGGAAAGGTGGGCCCTTCTCCCTTCTCCCTGCTGCTTTCTGTCCTCTGTCTCCTAGCCTGGGAGCTGGGCCCACCTGTTCACCCACCAACTCCCCACAGCTGAAGGAGGTTGTGTTGAAGAGCAGCAAGGTCGTGCGGGCTGATGTCTGCGTGGTGGGCATTGGTGAGTGGCCGTGCGGGCGGGCAGGCGTGAACCAGCACAGTCGCCTGCACATGCTCACATGTGACCTTGCGTTAGTCCCTTCCCCTCCCAGAGCCTCAGTTTCCACCATATCTGACAAATGGGGACCCCAACCGCCCCCACTTCACAGAGCTGTTGGGGAAGGTGTGTTCCGGGCTCAGCCCAGGCCTGGCACAGAGGATACTCCCAGTGCCTGCAGCCCAGTAACCCTCCTCTCCATGCCCTGCGAGAGTTGACAGACAAGCCTTGAATTGGCTCCTGCTCCAGCTGAGGTGCCAACCTGGGGAGGGGCTGACCTGGGAGGTGGTAACACCTGCAGGGGCTGAGGAGGTATGGCATGCTGCCCCCCACTTAAGGGCATTGTGGAACCCTTCTGGGAGGAGGCAATACCTGAGGTCTTGTGGGAGGCACTGGGGTCTGTGGAAGCCCGGGTAGTGGGCCAGGGTGCATGAAGGCCCCAGGTGGGCAGCCCCTGTATGATCAGTCTGGGGCTGGTACACCACATGCAGGGTGTGGGGTGTGGAAAGTGACTATGCAGAAGGAAAGGACAGGGTGGTGGACACAGGCCTCCGTCTGGTCAGGTGCGGTGCCCGCCACTGGCTTCCTGAGGCAGAGCGGCATCGGTCTGGATTCCCGAGGCTTCATCCCTGTCAACAAGGTGGGGTGGCTGGTGCTGGGTGGGGAGGGCTTGGTCTTGGCTGGGTGTGTCAGGAGGTTCAGGTCAGGGCCCCTGTCGCACCCGTGGAGCCCTGGGCCCTCTCTCTACAGATGATGCAGACCAATGTCCCAGGTGTGTTCGCAGCTGGTGATGCCGTCACCTTCCCCCTTGCCTGGAGGAACAACCGGAAAGTGAACATTCCACACTGGCAGATGGCTCATGCTCAGGGTATGGCCAGTCCCGGGGTATGTGGAGGGGTGGGAGGGAGTCTCAGGGTCTCAGTGTCCCCACGCCCATGTCTCAGTTGCTGACCTTGGGTCCTGGACACTGTGTTAGGCATCAAAGCTCTGATGTGGGTTCTCTGGCCAACCTCATCCTGGCGATCCAGCCAACACACAGAGTGACACTTCATTGAGCCAGCCACAGCTTCTCAGCCTCAGTTTTCCTTCTGCTAGTCTCTCCCTTTTTGTCCTCAAGGACATATATTCTGCAGAATTCCTAATCAACCTGGGGAGGGAGGGAGGGATTGAATGGGTCATCTTCATACTTCATGCCTCTGTTTCCCTTGGGCCACTCAACTGTCTCTGTGAACTCAGTTGCTTCATGTATGTCCCCAAGGTGGCATCTAAGCCCAGAAACCTGGGCTCAGTGGAGACACTGTGTTTTCTGAAGAATAGCTTTCCCATCCTCATGTTTGCTGTCCACTAAGTCCCCCAAGCCTTGCCCACGGTGCACACCTGATCTGGGACCCTAAGCTGCAGATGCCATCACATTAGCTGCCCCACTTCCTCAGAGAGAGGACTGCCAGACTTGCAGCCTGGGACAAGGGACTTCTCTGCACCCACCTCCCCTTCCCTCTGCCTGTACACCTGAAGGTTTGCATTGAAACCCCACTCCTGGTACCAATTTCTGTCCAAGTACAAAGTCTAAAGTTGTTGTAAGTAACCAAGGCTACTTATCAGCCAAGTGTAATTAGGATTTAACTGGGAGAGTTTAGGAGACTTTGAAGTACATCCAATACAGGGGTCTACTGGGGCCTCATAGGCTGCGTATGACAGCCAGCCATCCCCACAGCCCTTCAGGGCCTTTCCCCTCACTGTTGGCTTGCATCACCTGAGGCTTCCAGTGGGGACCACCCACGCTGGTCTCTTTGAGGCCTTGTGCATGGCTGTCATCTGTGCCTCCCTGCATACTTATGTCCCATTCTCCTCCCTTTTCAGACCTGATGTGTCTGATTAGGTGTCTCTGCACAGCTGAAATGGTGTAGTAGTCCCCCAAACCCAAGAAACAGACCTTCCAGAGGCAGGGCACTTTATTCAGATTCTCTAGGGAAGCAATCAAGTGGCTCGCTTTCAGCCAGGTGTTCCCCTGCACCAGTCAGCTGCAGGTGCACTTGGGCAGTGGGCTGAACAATGATGTCTCTTGACCTCTGGGGAGACCAGGAGGAGGAGCCACACGTGTCAGGGGTCCCCACAGCATCAGGAGCAGGTATTGTGGGAGTGGTAACGGCGAGAATCTGGGTTTTCATGGCCCTGGGTCCTGCAGGGCGCGTGGCAGCCCAGAACATGCTGGCGCAGGAGGCAGAGATCAGCACCGTACCCTACCTCTGGACCGCCATGTTTGGCAAGAGTCTGCGCTACACGGGTAACCCCGTGGCCTCGGATGGGGGCGGGACCGAGGGTATTAGGGGCGGGGCTTGGATGTGGGGCGCGGCTGGAAACCTAGGGGCAGGGCTATGACCGCACTAAGGAGAGGCCGCTAAGAACTCGCTAGGGGCGAGGCTAGGAACTACCTAAAAGGACATGAGGAGCAGGGCCTTGGTGGGGTTAGGAGGGGATCCTGTGAAGTCTCCTTCCCTTCCCCGGCTCACGTGGGTGCCACCCACCTGCCCGGCCCACAGGCTATGGAGAAGGCTTCGACGACGTCATCATCCAGGGAGATCTGGAGGAGCTGAAGTTTGTGGCTTTTTACACTAAGTGAGAGCATCAGGATGCAGTGTGGGCGCGATGCAGCGGGAGCTCAGTCGGGAAGGGGGATTCATCCCAGGCAAAATCCCAGAAAAACAGCCCAGCTCTGAGCCCCGCTGAAGACTGCTGGAGCTTCCCTAGGAAAGCCTGAAGCTTGTGCATGGTCAAGCCGCAATGTGCAAAGCAGGGAGGGCTGGGTGCATTTCCTGTTGCCCTGGGCTAGGTCCTTCCCTGGGCCCCAGATGGACAGCAGTGCATCAGGGTTTTCAAAAAGGGGCTACGGCCTGGCAGTCCTCAGCCTTGGCCATCCTCTCCCTGCAGAGGCGACGAGGTGACTGCCGTGGCCAGCATGAACTACGATCCTATTGTGTCCAAGGTTGCTGAGGTGCTGGCCTCAGGCCGTGCCATCCGGAAGCGGGAAGTGGAGTGAGTGTGGGTGTGGGAGGCCTGGAGTGGGGAGTAGTTTTCTGGAGGACTGGCTAAGCTGCCCATGACAGCCAGCTACCCGACAGCCTTCCAGGGCTTTTCCCCTCACTGTTGGTTTGCATCACCTGAGGCTTCCAGGACTACAGGGAGGTATGGGGCAAGTATTATGGTTTGGGAGTAGGCTGGTTATGTGCTTACAGTGGATGGAAGGGATAGGGGTGTGTATCCCCCCGCAGGGCCAGTGCTGTGGGGACGGGTCAGGACCCAATACATGGGCGATCACCAGGCCTGGGACACCTAACTGGACGTGGTTGTGCTGAACCTGATAGACGCTAGATGGGAAACACAGCTAGTGATGCCCTGGGTATACCCTTCATAGAAATGTTAGGGTGGTTCTAGGGGTCACTCAATACCAGCCAGTTCCCTCATCCTGGCATGGTGCCAATGAGATTCACCCTCTGGGAGGGTCTGGGGACAGCCTGGAGGCCACTGAGGGGCTATGAGACAGGGGCAGGCTTCAAGCTGGAAACAATGGAGGACCAGAAGGGGACATGATAAATGACATGCTCTCTCCATGGCCTTCTGTTTCTCTCTCTTGCCTTCGTGAAGGCTGTTTGTGCTGCACAGCAAGTACGTGTCCTTCATGTTGACCATTCTGAGCCTTTCCCATCTCAGCCCAGACCCTCCACCCAATGGTCTATCTCCATCTATCCAAGTACACCTCCCTGCTGGGCACCAGGGTCTGGCACAGAACAGACCCCCTGCTATCCTCAAGGGCCAGCTGCTCTGGGTGCCCAGAGTGGAGAGGCTTTCTGCTGTCCTGACCCCTCTTCCCCTCATTCTTGCAGGACTGGCGACATGTCTTGGCTTACGGGGAAAGGATCCTGAGCTCATATGCAGTACACTTGGGCAGGCACGGGGCGGGGGTGGGGGCACCAGGGGCAGAGGCCAAGCCTTGGGGGCAGGTGCCAATCTCCAGTCCCAGGATCCCCCAGGTCAGAACCTGAGCCCTCCCAGTGCTTGCCTTCAGCCACCTGACTCCCCTCCAGGGAGGCCTCTGCAGCCTCCAGAAGATGCTCAACCCTCAAGGCCTCTGCTGCCACTGACAGCTGGCACTAGAGGCAGGACAGGCCCTGTCTCTTCTCCTTCTGTTGGGACTGGTCCCCTGAAGGACCCAGCAACATGTTAGACATAACTGTAAAATTAAAACGCACACATTTGCAGATCTGTATGACTCCCAGCGTAATTGGGCCAACAGGCATAGGGCCAGACCACAGGGCAACAGGCACAATCAAACAATACTAGGTGCCACACCAAGGAAATGTAGCCTGTGAACGCCCAGAGGAGGTAGCAACTGATTCTGCGCCCCCTGCCCTCCCACATCTCTCTCCCCCTCTGCGATCAGGCAAGGCTTTTTGCTTTTGGCTCTGAATTTTGAGGGAAGCGTACTACAGGTAGAAGAGACAACACGCCCAAAGGTCTTGAGATGGTAAATGCTCCTTCAGAGGTGGCTCATGCTTGACACTTTGGGGCATTTGACCACTTAGGGCTATGGGAGCTGTGTCCTGAGACAGACCCCATGACTTTCATAGCCGGAGCATTCTCAATTCCCATGTCGGAGGTGAAGCAGCTGAGGCCCTGCTAAGTAGGAATGAGAATCCAGAGGCTCCTCGCCGCGTTGCCTCCCAGTCGACAAGAACGCCAAGGAATGAGGGAAAATGCAGGGTGTCAGGGCTGGGGGCCCTAGCAGCAAAGGGAGCGTTGAGCCGCCTGCAGAAGCCGCTGCGAGCCCGGAACCCTCCATGTGAGATCCCAACTGCGGCGGACGATCCAGGCCAGAGTCACGCCCAGACACAGGGCATGCTGGGAACTGCGAGCCCACCGCTGGTCTTCGGGCGGTGTGGGCCTGGGAGGCACCAGGGAAGAGCAGTTCCGAGGCGTTGGGGACGGGACACCGCATTCGCTAGAAGGGACAGCCCAGCGCCAGTCCCCAGAAAGTTCCACGGTCGCCGCGAGGCAACCCAACCCTGCACTCGCCCGTGGTCTCTTGGCCAGCTCTAGGGTTGTAGGGAAGAGCGAAAGGCCCCAAGTGCGGCGCTGGCCGGAAGTGCCGCGCCGTCAGCGCAGGGCTCGCCGGGAAATGTGGTTCCTTTAGGCGGCCCGGGGCGGTGGCCGCGAGTTCTGCAGGCAGCGCGGCGGATCCGGCGTGGACCCGGGATGGCTGGACCGGGCAGCACTGGGGGCCAGATCGGGGCTGGGGGCCTGGCAGGCGGTGCGCGGTCTAAGGTAGCCCCGAGCGTGGACTTCGACCACAGCTGCTCGGACAGTGTGGAGTACCTGACGCTCAACTTCGGGCCCTTCGAAACAGTACATCGCTGGCGGCGCCTCCCGCCCTGCGACGAATTCGTGGGTGCTCGGTACGGTGGGCTTCAGTGGGTCCTGAGGGCAGGAGGGGCGACCTGCAAGGGTCCCAGGGCGTGGTCCAGGGGTGGGGCCGGGGCGTAGCGTTCTGGGGAGGATTCTGGTAGCGCGGGGTGGTGCTGTACAGGACTCTGTTCAGGGCAGGGGAGAGGGTTCTGAGGGAGTTCCAGAGCCCGATGACCCGGGGCAGGGTACTAGAACTAAGTTGTGTTTGTGGATATTGGGCTGGGGTCCCAGGTGCTCTGAGCTGGGGTGAGGAGTCCAGAGAGTCCTGGAGCCGTGTCAGGGGTCCTCACTTGCAGGATGATTGGTGTTATATTAGCAGTTATGGATCTTAGCAGTTGAAAGATGATATCTAACCCTCTGTGGCAGCTTTTCTGCTTAGTCCCATTCCTTGGGTGCCCCCCAGGAGGGTCCTGTCCTCACCTCCCTGCACTCCTTTCTTTCCAGGCGCAGCAAGCACACAGTGGTGGCCTATAAAGATGCCATTTATGTATTTGGTGGAGACAATGGGTGAGTGAGTCTGAGCATCAGTGTTTGGACCAGGTGGGGAGAAACACTGTGGTCAGGGACTGGACCTGTCCAGTTCCATTACTGTCCTTTCAGATGTTATCTAGTGCCTCTAAGCCTCAGTTTCCCCATCTGTGAGATTCCCTGCACTCACCTTCCTGGTGATAAGGATTAAATGAGATCCTGCACTCATGGTCCTCAGCACATGCTCAGTATGTGGAAACGTCCCTCTTGTTCTGAGTAGATGGAGCCTTGAAAGAAACACAACCTCTTTGCGGCCAGCCCTGTGAGTCACTTTTCTTTCCCTGGGCCTCATCTGGTATGGAGGACACAGTTTTATTTATTTCATGAGGTTTTCATTTTTTTGTGAAGGTTTTCCCACATTGCTGCAAACATCAGGCAACAACCTGATGTTTTATTGGTGGGCACACCTCCTTTCACATGAACTGTCTCCAGTTAAGTTGTGGCTGGTTTCCTTATGCAGAGGGTGGAGTATTTGCACATGACCAGTTGTGCCCATGTGTCCTAGCCCTGCCTCTCAGCCCCAGGACCTGGAGTGAAGCCCTGGAAGGGCTGGCCTCTTACTGGTTCTACAGCCTTGGTCCTCGGCAGGTCTCCCTGGGGGGCTGGCTTGGAGATGGTGGGGTAGTCAGGACCCCACCAGGGTCTGCAGACTGCACAGAAGAGCCTCCCTGGGCGTGGCCCGGGCTTCAAGCCTGTCTTCCTCCCACTCTCTTTCCCCGGGTGTAGCCGGTGGGACCCATTTACAAGTGCAAGTCAGAGCATGCCCCTCATTGGCTCATTCTCCTGTGATGCCTCCCTGCCTCTCTGAGTAAAGGCCCAACCTCATGAGAGTCCACTGCTCCTCTGCCCTCAGTCTGTCACTGCATTGGGGCTTCATTGCCTTGTTATGTTTGGATTGTACCAAGTGCCCCCCTACTCAGGCCTGTGCACTACCCGTTCTCTCCCCTCACCTTCCTGCCTCTCCGGTGATGCTTCTTGTGACTGAGGCCTTCCTTGGCCATCTGGACCACCAGAGACCATTGCCTCCCCTTCATGCCTCTTACTGTCTTCCTTTGTTCCTGAGGCATACAGATATTGGTTATTATCCATCTCTTCGGTCAAGGCAGGGCCTGTGCTCCTTTTACCATTGTATCCTAGCATCTAGAAAACTTAATAAAGCTTGTCAAATGAAGGAATGAAGTAAAGAAGAGGCATCTACCCACAGGCGTTTACTGGAGCCTTGATGAGAACCCTCCAAACCAGAAAAGGCTTTGGTGTCCAGTGCAGGGCAGCAAGTGGGACATGGGGGACCTTCATCCTCAAGAGTGTCCTGAGTAGGTAGTTTCTGTGACAACTGTGTAGCCATAAGCAGAAACATTTTTGCTGGGATGTGACAAAAAAATAGGATACAAATTTGTCTCACTTTGTAAAGACTGTCTTAGTACAAAGAAAGATGGCCTGCTGCGGCACGTGGGGCAAGTGAGGGAGGGAGAAGTATAGTCAGACCACTAGTTTCCAGGCTCCTGGCTTCCTGGCTGCATCGCCTCAGGCACAGCCTTTGAACCACTAGGCTTTGTCGCCATCTGTGAAATGGAGGTGGGAGCACACCCAGTGGTGCAGACTGAGACGGTGAGGGGACACCCAGCATAGGCTGGCCATGAGGGTGCACTGGGCTCCTGTCAGTTTGCCTTTCTTCCCAAGGGCTGTGTAGTAACATGCCAGCCAGTCATGTTAGGTGGTGCAATGGCCAGTGGATTTGTTTTTCTATTTAATTGTATCTTTAACATGATTATTTTGGTTTTTGCAATAAAGAAGTGGCAGGGGCCAGGTGCGGTGGCTCACACCTGTAATCCCAGCACTTTGGGAGGCTGAAGTGGGAAGATTGCTTGAGGCCAGGTGTTCAAGACCAGCCTGGGCAGTAAAGCAAGACTTCATCTCCCAGGCTCAAGCAATTCTCCTGCTTCAGCCTCCCGAGTAGCTGGGATTATAGGCACCTGTTACCATGCCCGGCTAATTTTTGTATTTTTAGTAGAGATGGGGTTTCACCATGTTGGCCAGGCTGGTCTTGAACTCCTGACCCCAAGTGATCCACCCTCCTCGGCCTCCCAAAGTAGTGCTGGGATTACAGGTGTCAGCCACCTAGCCCAGCCCGTTGTCTCTCTCTCTCTCTCTTTTTTTTTTTTTTTTTTTTTGAGACTGAGTCTCACTCTGTCTGCCAGGCTGGAGTGCAGTGGCACGATCTTGGCTCACTGCAACCTCTGTCTCCCGGGCTCAAGCAATTCTTCTGCCTCAGCCTCCCAAGTAGCTGGGATTACAGACGTGTGCCATCACACCCAGCTAATTTTTGTATTTTTAGTAGAGATGGGGTTTCACCATGTTGGTCAGGCTGGTCTTGAACTCCTGACCTCAGGTAATCTGTCAATTTGGCCTCCCAAAGTGCTGGGATTATAGGCATGAGCAACCATGCCCAGCCTTTAAAAAAAATTTTTTTTTAATTTAATTTTTTTTTTTTAATAGAGATGGGGTTTCATCATGTTGGCCAGGCTGGTCCTGAACTCCTGACCTCGTGATCCACCCATCTCGGCCTCCCAAAGTGCTGGGATTACAGGTGTGAGCCACCGCGCCTGGGCTTTAAAAATTTTTTTAAAGAAGTGGCAGGAAGATCAGACAGACGCAGAGGGCCTCCCCTGAGGCATGGGCAAGCACTTGCATTGTGGGGTACAGCCGCAGAGGAAGGGGACTGGGATGTGTGAATAGGGGTTCTGGAGGCTGGGGTGAGGTATGAGGGTGACTCTGGCCTTTGGGCCATTTCATCCCCTCACGTCAGCTGCTGGTTGGGCTCCAGGTGGCCACGTTCATGCTTTGGTCCTGACCCAGGCAGGCTGGTGGCTGCTTGTGAGGCAGGCCTGGTGCCCGCATCAATTGGGGAGCCTCCTTTGTGGTCAGCAGTCTTGTTCTTGGGCATCAGCTGGTTGTCTGGCTGGGTTAGTGACGCAGCCCAAATCAGCCCCCTACTCCACCCTGGCTACATGCAGTGCCCGTCTCTGGGGTCCCTGCAGAGCAGACCTGACTAATGCCACCCTCTTTCTGGCTGCCTTTCAGGAAGACCATGCTCAATGACCTCCTGCGGTTCGATGTGAAAGACTGCTCCTGGTGCAGGTAGGTGGCCCTGTGCTCTAGGGCCCTTCCTTTCCTCCTAGAACATGGTGGCACGGTGCTGGGTCCTGGTTGCTAGCAGAGTCTCACTCATCATGGGAAGCTAGAAAGAAGCTTCTAGGAGGAGATAAGCAACAGCCCCAGGGATGCCACACCCAGAGCCAACCTGTCAGGGCTGAGGAGATCAAGTGACTGCCTACCACCTTCAGCTGCTAAGCTGGGCACGCAGGATGGCACCCTTCTGGGCTGCCCACCTCTGCCCCGAGGCTGGCGCTAGTATGGGTACAGAAATTGCTATGTCATTTCTCTCACATTTGATTTTGTAACATGGCTAATAGTTACAAATTAATTTTAAAAATCATTCTGAAGGCTTCACAATTATTTGTCAAAAGTTGCTTAAGTATAAAACTCAGAAAAGGAGTAGCCTCAGGTAAGTAGTGTAAATGGATTCAGTACATAAAATGTTAAGGCAAGGCGCAGTGGTTCATGCCTGTAATCCCAATGCTTTGAGAAGCTGAGGAGGGAAGTTCCCTTGAGGCTAGGAGTTCAAGACCAGCCCAGGTAACAAAGATAGATAGATAGGTGAAAGAAAGAAAGATAGATAGATAGGTAGATGATAGACAATAGTTGATAGATAGATTGATAGATGATAGGTAGATAGATGATGGATAGGTAGATAGATCATATAGATAGGTGATAGATTAGATGATAGATGAGATGATAGGTAGGTAGGTAGATAGATAGATGATGGTTAGATTGGTAGGTATTAAATGAAATTGATGGACCCTGTGCTGTAGGATGCCACACTGCTGCTGAGAGCAGGAATGTGGATGGTCCTAGAGTAGTGTAAGGACCTGGTCACATTCTGTGAGTTCACAGAATAAGCAGTTCACAAAATATCTACCACTTGATTCCATTTAAACAAATTCCATGGAAACATAAATATGCACCGGAGAGGTGTTCAGGGAAGACCTCAAGGTGTTGCCAGAGGTTTTCTTGTAATGGGAATTTGCATGATTTTTAGTGCCTATTTTGTTTTTTTCTTTCCTTGTTGGTTATTTTTTTTTTTTTTTCTAAAGATGGGGTTTCACCATGTTGGTCAGGCTGGTCTTGAACTCCTGACCGCCGGTGATCTGCCCGCCTTGGCCTCCAAAGTGCTTGGATTACAGGTGTGAGCCACCATGCCTGGCCTCGATTTTTTTAAGTTTCTATAATGAGACAGGTATCACCTTCAAAATACAAAAAGGTAGCCAGGCGAGGTGGCTCACACCTGTAATCCCAGCACCTTGGGAGTCTGAGGTGGGTGGATCATCTGAGGTGGGTGGATCATCTGAGGTCAGAAGTTCAAGACCAGCCTGGCCAACATGGTGAAACCCCACCTCTACAGAAATACAAAAAAGTAGCCAGGCATGGTGGTGGGTGCCTGTAATCCCAGCTACTCAGGAGGCTGAGGCAGGACAATCAATTGAACTTGGGAAGCGGAGGTCGAGCCAAGATCATGCGACTGCACTCCAGCCTGGGCAAGAGAGCAAGACTCTGTCTCAAAAAAAAAAAAAAAGAAAAGAAAAGAAAAGAAAGAAAGGCAGCACAGGGGTGGCAAGGCCACCCTGTGGGGGTGTGGATCTCATGCCTCATGGGTAACCCCCGCTGACCCTCACCATCCCTGTGCCCACTACTTCAGGGCCTTTACCACTGGGACCCCACCAGCACCCCGTTACCACCACTCGGCCGTTGTCTACGGGAGCAGCATGTTTGTCTTTGGTAAGTACCCTCTTCCCTCCCAGCGGCTGTGTCGCCGTGAGGCCCACAGATACCCTGCCCTTCTGCAAGCCTGGACCTTTTGTGCTCGGGCAGTACACAGCCGGGGCTCTGTCCACCCTTGGCTTTGTCTGCCAGTCTTCTGAATTCCGTGCTGGATCTGGGACCCCTTGCCCTCACGGCCCTGAGCTCACAGGGTTGGGTGTCTTTCTGTGTGACTGGGCTATGGCTGGAAACAGTGTCCTGCTCATCTCCGTGTCCCCAGAGCCCAGCACAGAGGCAGGCAGGCAGGCAGGCAGTAGACGCTTCTGGGGCTTGTGGAGGGAATCCTGGCTTATGAATTTTCAGTGGGGCCAGATTCTGCTCCATCTCCCAGCATTTGAAACCTTACATCCTGCCTTTGGGTTTGAGGGTTCCTTTTAAGTTTGAAACCTTAAATCCTGCCTTTGGGTTTGATGGTTCCTTACTCTCTTTACCCAGGGGGCTATACTGGGGACATTTATTCCAATTCTAATTTGAAGAATAAAAATGACCTCTTTGAATACAAGTTTGCAACTGGCCAGTGGACGGAGTGGAAAATTGAAGGACGGTGAGAAACTGCAGAAACATTTGGGACAGGCTGGGTCCTGGGTGGCAGTAGACCTGGGATCTGCCCCCTGTTGCCTCCCAGATGAGGGCCCTGAAGGCATGCTGTAGTAGGGAGTTTGGGGTTGGTGGGATCCCCCGGGGGCAGCCGTACATGGCCTGCTCCCAGCCCTTAGATTCCCTCCTTTCAGAAGAGACCCAAATGGGTTGGGTGTGGTGGTGCACATGTGTAGTTCTAGCACTTTGGGAAGCCGAGGTGGGAGGATCACTTGGGCCCAGGAGTTCAAGGCTGCAGTGAACTATGAATGCCCTACTGCACTCCAGCCTGGGAGACAGAGCAAGAACCTGTCACAAAAAATTTTTAAAAAAAGACCCAATGTATTGCCGATAGCGTTTCTGGGGTCCTGCTTTTCAGGCACCTCCTTTGGGTGGCACCGAGGAGAAGGTTCTGTGCCTCTGTAGCTGCCTGCTGCTGTTGCTTATTCCCAGTGCTTTGTGGAGGCCCTGAAGCCCCAGTGTCGGGCAGATGTGGCCATGCTGTGGCCCCTGCACTGGCCACGTGCTGGGAGGCTCAGATCAGCGCTGGGCAGCCTCACTCCCTCCCCTCTTCCCTTGCGTTTCAGGTTGCCAGTCGCTAGGTCAGCCCACGGGGCCACAGTGTATAGTGACAAGCTGTGGATCTTTGCTGGTTATGATGGCAATGCCAGGTGGGTGGTGGTCCGGCCTGTGTACCCCACCTCCAACTGCATGGAGACCCGGAGCAGGCCGTCCTGGCATTTGAGGGCTCAGGCTGGGAGAGCTCTGCCTGGTGGATATTGAGTGCCATTCTGTGTGGGGATTTCTCGGGAGGGGGTTGGGGGAAGAGGAGGATGGGCAGATGGAGGTAAGGGCCACTGGGTGGATCCCGGTGGTTACCTGAGTTTCTCAGGTGAGGGTCCTCAGCCAGGAATTGCCCTTGGGGGCTAAGTCAGTGGGTGGGTAGGCGGTGCCCAGGCTCAGGCCCAGCCCTGGTACTTGCCCAGGCCAAAGGCCTTTTCCTCCTTATTTTAGAAAGTTGGCTTTGCTCTTTTTCTGATTACAAAAGTAGCATGTGGTTGTTTCCCAAAGCTTCAGCATCACAGAAAGCCGCACAAGTCTCCTATCCTGTGTGGGGGTAGGGCTCCTCCCTGTAGCCATCCCTTCCAGCCAGGAGTGGACCCAGCCTGACAGCTAAACCCAAGGGGTCCTCACTGGTCTGTCCTAATGCAGGTTGAATGACATGTGGACAATTGGCCTCCAGGACCGAGAGCTCACCTGCTGGGAGGAGGTGAGAGGCGTGGGGAGCCAGGGTGCAGGTGGAGGGAGGTGGGGGGGCATCGGGAGCCAGGCTCAGGGTCGAGGCTGCTTTCTTCCCCTTACAAAGCCCAGCCTTGACCTGAGCCTCACTCTCCTTCCTGGTGACCTGCGGGCCTTCACAGCCAGTTCCTCACTGTGGCTGCACAGTGACTCAAGGCTTTGGATGGGCAGAGCGCCACGTGTGAGGGATGTGATTTTGCTTTAATCCACCCTTTATTTCAGTGCAGCAAAGGCAGCCTACTATCCAGTGTCCTGCTCCCTGGAGCTCCCCCTGGGCTTGCTTTCCCCTTTAGAAACATGGAATTTATTTATTTATTCATAATTTTTTTTCTTAGTCTTCCGGGCATGAAAAACATGAGTTTAGCCCCTGATGATTTAACCCTGATGACTGTAGCCTCAGCTGTTCACAGCTGGGCCCCTTGAGGTGGCTATGAGCTGTTCCAAAACAAATGAATCTGTGAACCTTCATCTGCGGAAGTTTCAAGAATAAAAGCACTGCCATCTCGGCAGTCTTGAGTGTGGTGAAATGTGAGCGGGCCCTGTGCGGCCGGGGCTGAGCTGCCCTCTCCCGCTGCAGGTGGCCCAGAGTGGTGAGATCCCCCCGTCTTGCTGCAACTTCCCTGTGGCCGTGTGCCGGGACAAGATGTTTGTGTTCTCTGGGCAAAGCGGGGCCAAGATAACCAACAACCTCTTCCAGTTTGAATTCAAGGACAAGACGTGAGTCCTCTGGCCAGCGGGGCTGGGTGAGGATGATCAGTGCCCCTGAATCCTTCTGAATATGAAGGATGTCCCCTGCACCTGGTGGCCACGGTAACTGTCCTTTTGAGCTTTGCAAACAACAGGAGGTTACAGCCCAGAGCAGGGATGTGTGGTGCCCCTGGCAGGCCCCCAGGATATGGCTACAGCTTAGCAAGATAGGGCCTGGTGAGGAGGCCCCTGGCTAGGCTTCCCTCTGAATGTGAAGGATGTCTCTTTCCCTGTGAATGTCTTAGTCAGTGCCACCAGTAACAAACGCGGCCTGCATAGATCTCAAATGATGACAGAAGCCCAGAGGGGCCTGTAAACCCTGAAAGCTGTGGCCCGTGCTGCCCCTGGCTGCCGGCCAGCCCTTGACCCCTGCAATGGGGCTGGAGGAGAGGGCGCAAGGAGTGTGAGCTGCAGGTGCAGGGGGCTTGGGGAGGGACTTGGGAGCTTCCCTGGGGGCTGGGGGTGTGTGGGAGGAAGGGCAGGGCACCCCAGGATGAGGGAACCTGTCAGGGGCCTGGGGCTCAGCATGAAGCCAGATGGCATAGCCTTGCCAGGCCAGGATCTGTTCTGAAGTCTTCAGCTAACAGCAAAAGAGAGGACTTGTGGGAGGTGCTGGGAATCCTGGAGGGTAGAAGGTGCTGTAGCAGCATCAGGATATGGGGTGCAGGCAGCTCCCAGGATGGGAACTCAGCTGTGGTGTTGGTCTGATGGGGCAGTGTGAAGGCAGTGACCTGCGATGGTCTCTGCACAACTTCACTCCCCAGAGAACAGGACTACCTGGCGGGTCAGATGCCACCCTCCTGCCCGTCACTGCTGCCTGCTCATGGGGGGAGGGGGAACTCTGGCAGGACCCTGAGGTGGGCTGCATGGAGCCAGGCAAGGCTGGTGCCAGCGCTGGATGGGGTGAGGGGTGCTCAGCTCAGGTGTCTAGGCCCTCCCTCTGGACCCAGGCTAGTCACTGTAGGGGCTGCAGGGGGACCTCCCAGTGAGGACCTCCCAGTGAGGGTAGTGGGGAGACCCAGAGGGTGAGCAGGAGCCCTGGCCCAGCACTGGTTCACTGTTGTGTACCCCCAGGTGGACACGCATCCCAACTGAACACCTGCTCCGGGGCTCCCCACCACCCCCGCAGCGGCGCTACGGGCATACCATGGTGGCCTTTGACCGCCACCTCTATGTGTTTGGGGGTGCAGCCGACAACACCCTGCCCAATGAGCTGCACTGCTATGATGTGGACTTCCAGACCTGGGAGGTTGTCCAGCCCAGCTCTGACAGCGAGGTGACAGTTCCCAAGGGGGTCCTGACCGCTGGCTGGACTCCAGTGGCTCCTACCCTGCTCCCACGCTCCCCCCAGCTCCTCATAGCCTTAGGGCCACCTGGGGTTCCAGACAGCTACTGGGAGCCAGTCCAGGACACCTGGGTCTCAGCCCTGGACACCTGCCCCAGCCTCTAGCCCTGGCTTCGCCCCACAGTCTACAGGGGGTTAACGCCCACACCCCACCATGGCTGCATGGGGCTGCTGTGCTGCAGATCTTTCCCGGGAAGCCCACCCTGGCCGGGAAAGGTCTGCAGCACGCCATCGAGGCCAGGATGGTGGGGGTCTCTGGGCACCTACCTGGCTCTTGCCGACTAGTCTCATGCCCAAGTATCTCTCCTTTTCAGGTTGGTGGCGCTGAAGTGCCCGAGCGAGCCTGTGCTTCCGAGGAGGTGCCCACCCTGACCTCTGAGGAGCGGGGTGGCTTCAAGAAGTCCCGAGACATGTTTGGCCTGGACTTTGGCACCACCTCAGCCAAGCAGCCCACCCAGCCCGCCTCGGAGGTACAGGCTGGGACCTTCATTAAGGCTCCATCATCCCCTGAAGCAGGTCTTGTGATCAGCCCCTCTCACACATGGGGAGACTGAGGACCAGAGAAATACTTGCTTGGGGTCACGCCACAAAGGAGATGCAGGGCTGGGAGCCCTCGCCCAGCTGGCCAGGCTGCAGCTTTCTGGGGTCGGTGCTACACACTGGCCCGAGTGCCCTGCCCACTCTGAGGGTCTCCATGGCTCATCATGCCCCACTTGCCCGCAAGGGCACCTGCTCCTGCCTGTGTCTGTAGCTGTACCCAGGGCCCTCCTCCCTTGGGAATCCTGTCCCCTGGCCCTTCATGGCCATGAAGTACCACTTCCTTGCCCTTGCCTGGCTGCACCAGCTCCACTGCGGAGGCTCTGCCCCCCATCCCACCTTGCCTTGTTGTCCCCCAGCTACCCAGCGGGAGGCTCTTCCATGCGGCCGCTGTCATCTCGGATGCCATGTACATCTTCGGGGGCACGGTGGACAACAATATCCGCAGCGGGGAGATGTACAGGTTCCAGGTGTGGGGCCTGTGGGCCTGTAGGGCCAGCTGGGTGGACAGGTCCCCATGATGGGAAACAGGCCAAGTGGGGCGGCGGGACTTACCCAGACTGTTGCCAGAGCCATACCTGGCAGGATGGAAGCCTTGGGAGGAGCCCTCTGGGTTGAGGGCAGGCTGAGGTGGCACTAGAGTGGGTAGCCTCTGTGCACAGTGGGGCAGGTGGGTGGTGCTGGGGCTCGTGGCAGAGGCAGTGGAGGGAGCCAGGCCAAGCTGGGCTCAGCACTGGAGCCTCACAGCCATCACAGCCTGACCCAGGGCTGACAGTGGCTTGTGTTGACAGCCCCTTCCCAGGCCTGGAGGAGCAAGTGGTCAGGGCAGGGACTCACAGCCACAGTGAGGTCAGGGCCGGCTTCCTGGAGGAGATTGGGGTGTGCTGGTGGGGGCCAGCTTGCGGACGTGGGTCCAGGCAGAGTGGAGGCAGCAGAACTGTACTGGGGCCCAGCCGAAGGCGGGATTGGTGGGGGAGCTCTTACCTGCCATGGGGCCATGGACAGTTGCAGGTGCCCAGGCTGAACCCAGGCCATCGCTTCAGGGCGGGGTGGCGGCTGCTTCCTCTCCTCAAGGCGCATCTGCCTCCTGGGCCCTGAGGGTCAGCATGGGCCAGGTAGGGACCTCAGGGTCAGCCTCCGTGGCTGTGCTGAGGCCACCCTGCCGTCCTCAACATCGGGCCTCACTGGGCCCCTCCTGCAGTTCTCCTGTTATCCTAAATGCACGCTGCACGAGGACTACGGGCGGCTGTGGGAGAGCCGTCAGTTCTGCGACGTGGAGTTTGTGCTGGGTGAGGTGGGTGCCTGTCCTTGTGCCCTGCTCTGCCTGCTGTGCCCGGGCAGTGGGAACTTCGGCCCTCAGAAGAACAGCTGCTGGCCCAGTGGTGCCGACCCTGGTCGGCCGGGTCTCTGTTCTCTGGGGTGAGGGTCCCCTGCCCTCTGCCCATGCATCATTCTTTGTGCAGAAGGAGGAGTGCGTGCAGGGCCATGTAGCCATTGTCACAGCGCGGAGCCGCTGGCTTCGCAGGAAGATCACGCAGGCACGGGAGAGGCTGGCCCAGGTGAGGTGCTCACCTGCCCTGTCCTGACCTGACAGCCATGCCTATTGTCCACTGGGGTGCCCTTGAGCTCCCTTCTCCCCACAGAAGCTGGAGCAGGAGGCCACCCCAGTTCCCAGGGAGGCCCCCAGCATGGCTGCGGGTGGGGCCCGGCCACCCCTGCTGCACGTGGCCATCCGGGAGGCCGAGGCCCGGCCCTTCGAGGTGCTCATGCAGTTCCTCTACACCGACAAGATCAAATACCCACGGAAAGGTCCGCCTGGGTGGGGGTGGAGCAGGATTGGTGTGGGTTGGGGTGCGGGGAGCAGAGCCAGGAGGTGGGTGCTGCCAACCCTGCCTTACTGATGGGGCCCCTGAGGCTTGGAGGCTGCGGTCAACCTCATCACTCATGATCACTGCAGCTGGATGCCATCTGAGGCCTCTGAGACCTTGTTCCCACCTGGTGGCCCCAACCCACACTCTTCCATGGGGGGAGCCCTGGGCCCTGTGCCCCACCCTCTCCTCCCTGGCTCCCTGAGACTCAGGGGCTCTGGGGCGCAGGCCACGTGGAAGACGTGCTGCTCATCATGGATGTGTACAAATTGGCGCTGAGCTTCCAGCTGTGCCGCCTGGAGCAGCTGTGCCGCCAGTACATCGAGGCCTCCGTGGACCTGCAGAACGTGCTGGTTGTGTGCGAGAGTGCCGCCCGGCTGCAGCTGAGCCAACTCAAGGTGTGGGGTGGGGTCAGCGTGACCAGGGCTGGGCGGGGTGTGCTCAGGTCTAGGCCCCCTCCCTGCCTACCACCGTGAGTCCCTCACCCTGCCTGAAGCCCTGGCTTGACCCCCCCGCCTGCCTGCCTACGCCTGTCTGCCTAGGAGCACTGTCTGAACTTCGTGGTGAAGGAGTCCCACTTCAACCAGGTGATCATGATGAAGGAGTTCGAGCGCCTCTCCTCCCCACTGATCGTGGAGATTGTGCGGCGGAAGCAGCAGCCGCCCCCTCGTACTCCCTCGGACCAGCCGGTGGACATTGGTAGGAAGCCCCATTCCCCTTTCCTGGGGGCTGGGAGTGATGGTGTTCATCTGTGACAGGAGACTTGGGAGCCATAGCACCTGCCAGGCCCTTGGGGTGGGTGCCATGGGACCCCAGAGTGCTTTCCTGGGTACAGGGCAGAAACAGATAGACGCAGAAGCGCCCAACCCACGGGGCTTGCCACAGTGGGCTGTGTCCTGGTGAGCTGGAATTTCCTGAGCTGATTTCTGGGGGTAGACATGGGGCACCTCTTTCGGGCTGGGATGTCAGGTCTGATGGCCCAGAGTCACAGTGATCAATCTCTGGACTTCTCTTTGCTTATAATGTCACAGGCTCCTTCATTCCCCCAGCTCCCC
Source organism: Sapajus apella (assembly GCF_009761245.1). Lineage (NCBI taxonomy): Eukaryota > Metazoa > Chordata > Mammalia > Primates > Cebidae > Sapajus > Sapajus apella. Next base: position 190,528 of record NW_022437169.1, on the reverse strand, counting down.
CTGGGCCTGTGCTGACCCCAGTTGCTGGCTCTTGGTGACATCTGCAGACACCAGAGGCCATGCGGTGGGCCTGGAGGGGGCTTGATCATGAGGGCAGCAAGGGGGCACAGCAGGCTGGGTGGAAGATGAGATGCTGGGGGGTAGACTGTGTGGGGTGCCGAGGGAGGACAGAATGTGGCTGATGGTGCCTCAGGGCCAGAGTGAAGCCTCCTGCCTGGGTGAAGTTTTGTTTAGGGAAGCAACATGGGCAGATGTGCAGGAAGGTAGTGCCGTGGGGCCTCGAGGCCAGAATCCCAGGCTGTACCTGCTCAGGGTCCCTCCCACCCCCAGGCACGTCTCTCATCCAGGACATGAAGGCATACCTAGAGGGGGCAGGTGCAGAGTTCTGTGACATCACATTGTTGCTGGATGGGCACCCACGGCCGGCCCACAAGGCCATCCTGGCCGCCCGCTCCAGGTGGGTAGGGCTGGATAGGAGGGGAGGGCGGGCCTGAATGGTGTCTTCATTTTGCTGACAGCCGGGTGTCTTCCACTCGCTGTCTGCAGCTACTTTGAAGCCATGTTCCGGTCCTTCATGCCCGAGGATGGGCAGGTGAACATCTCCATCGGGGAGATGGTGCCCAGCAGGCAGGCCTTCGAGTCCATGCTGCGCTACATCTACTACGGCGAGGTCAACATGCCGCCTGAGGACTCGCTGCATCCTCGTGCCCCAGGGAGCTCCCAGGTCCCCACTGACGGGTCCCAGCACCTGCCTTGGGCAGCTTTGAGGCCTGCTGTACTGTCTGGGCTGGGTGATCTGGGCCCAGTACCTCCCTCCAGAGGATTTGCTGGTGCCTGGGGCTGGGCCTGGTGCTCTCTGAAGCAGGTGGCAGCTGGCAGGGAGGGGTCTGCAGCCAGGAGGAACCAGTGGGTTCCTGACCCTCACAATTGCCCAGAGGATGGGGTGGGTCATTTCTTTGTGTGACAGTTGAGCACAGATGTGGTGCTACTCCTCTAAAGTCATTTCAGTAGGGGTCTGAACATGGGGGGTCAGGATGCCTGTTAGGCCTGCAAGGCCATGGAACAGCACTGCAGATGTGCAGACAGTATTTTTCTGGGGAGGGTATTTATGGTTTTCTTTGGATCTTGAATGGGACCTTTGACCCATTAAGCAGTTCAGAATCCATTTAGAGAGCCCGCTGGCGTCTGGGCTGGATTGGAGCCTGGCCTCTGGTGAGCTTGGGACTCCAGCTGCGCGCCTCCTTGTCCTTCCCTGGGAGAGTGCGGGTGATGTGGGTGGACCAGCTTCCTTTGGTCAGCTCCTTAACCAGGCCCCAGCTACCTGTTTGCGGCCCCCTACTATTACGGCTTCTACAACAACCGGCTGCAAGCGTACTGCAAGCAAAACCTAGAGATGAATGTGACAGTGCAGAACGTGCTGCAGGTAGCCCCCCAGCCCCGTGCCCATGGCTGCAGCTGCTACTGAGCGGGGGTGAAAGGGGCAGCGCCTCAAGGTCCCTGCCGTTGCAGATCCTGGAGGCAGCCGACAAAACCCAGGCGCTGGACATGAAGCGGCACTGCCTGCACATCATCGTGCACCAGTTCACCAAGGTCAGGGCTCTGGCTTCCCCTTCAGGACTTGCTTCCCCTTGGCAGTGACCGTGCCCGGGCAGGGAGGGGTGCCCAGGCTCTGTGGTCTCCTGCAGTTGTGGGCCCTGGGAGTGAGCAAAATAGAGTAGCTCACAACTGGCCGCACTTAGCCCCGTCCTCAGGACCAGCCTGAGCCCTGAGCAGGATGGGCCATAGAGGGCTCTGCTGCCCACCCTGGCCCTTATGTGGATCTGGTACCATCTCCTTCTGGCCTGGTTGCCTTGCAGGTCTCCAAGCTGCCCACGCTGCGGTTGCTGAGCCAGCAGCTGCTGCTGGATATCATAGACTCCCTGGCTTCCCACATCTCCGACAAGCAGTGTGCAGAGCTGGGCGCCGACATCTGAGACCCTGTGGCGCCTACCCAGCGTGAAGAATTGCCATGCCTGCCTGCCCTGCCCACTGAGAAGACTGTACTAGCCACACACATGCCTATGGCAGAGTGGGTGCACCTGCCAGGCCAAGGGTCAGGGTGCCCAGAGCCTCCAAAGAGAGCTGAGGGGATGTGTGGCTCCAGATGCCTCAATTCACTGAGGACACAGGTCCCACAGGGAGCGGATGATGAAGCAGACCTCCTCCCCTGTTGGCACCCTCTCCTGGTGTCATGTGGGTGCAAGGTCACGGCTCAGTGATGGGGACACCAACCAGAAGTGGGGAAGAGATGGGCTTCCCACCCTGTGGAGCTCGGCCTGGCGTCCGAAGCTTGGGCATGTTGTGGACCCAGGCACTGGGGCCTGTCACCAAGGCCCCTCCAACATGCGGAAGGAGGCTTGGCAGAATTGCCCCTGCACCAGGGAATCTGTCTGGGCTACTCCTGCCCTGCCCACCCTCACTGAGATCCATGTAAGGGGCTCCTCCCACCGGAACTTGAGTGGGGACCGCATGTGGGTCTCACATGACTTGAGGTGAATCCTGGAGTGAAGGGCCCTGAGGTCAGCTCCCAGGTTGGCTGGGCTGGGCTGGGCCTGATTTTCATAGGGGTTGAAGGATCCCAGCCCACCTGTGTGCATGTCAGGGCTCAGGGCTCGGCCGGGAAGAAGCCAGCAAAGTCCCCCGTGTCCCTCACTGAGTATTCTGTCATAGATAAGCCTTCATTAAAGCCACAGCAGTGCTACCTACCATATACACCTTGCTGGCCTGGCCACCATTGCTGGCCTCAGCCCCTCAGCCCTCCTGCAGCCAAGGACTGGTTGTGTGGCCCATGGCTTGGCAGACCCCCAGACGTAGGTTAGTTGGTCTTACCTGTCTCTAGCCATGCTGTCAACTCCTTCCCCAACCTGGGGTGACCCAGTCACAATGGGGAGAGGAGCTGTGGAGGCCTCCAGGCTGGCCCCTCCCTGGGGAATCCTGGAGTGGGCTCCTGCCCTCTTGCCCCTATACTGTGCTCTTGGCTGCTGTGGAAGGTGGGCTGCCCTCTTGCCCTAGTGAGGGCCACATGAGTCCACTCTGATGCTGGGGAACCAGTATTCCCTTACTGGGAAGAGGATTCCAGGACTCCTTATTTTGTCATGGCTGCCATGAAGCCACAGCTCACCTTGGGGAAATGACCTGCTCTTTTTTGGCTTTAGAGTTCATTTTCCTCCTCTGCCTGTGTGCACGTGGATGGGGGGCCCTGAGTGCCAAGTTGCTTAGCTAACAGGAGAAATCCATAGGCAGCCTGCAGGCTAGGAAGTGGCCTGGTGCAAGATGAGCTGGCAAACAAGGGATGGCAGGAGCAGGGGCAGAGGCTGAGCCAAAAGGCCCTCTGGTGAGGACAGAGATGCCCAGGGCTATGGCTGGGGTATGTCAACACATGGAAGTGGAGTGCAGGCTAGGGCAGCCAGCCAAGTGGGCCAGATGTGAGTCACACAGTGGGGCCACAGAACCACCTACCCAGTTTCCACAAGATGTGGCTCTTACCACTCCCACAGGGCAGCCTCCTCCAAACCCCTCCTGGAGGGGCCAGCCCAGAAGCCTCCTTGAACTAGTCTGCAAACCCTGCTCCATGCTGACCCCATCACTGAACCCTCAATTGTCTTTTCTACATGATGTGAATAAATGAAATTACATGCCAAGGGTCCTAAAAAGCAAATTTTACAAAATTTTTGTGGCAGTTTCTGGGACTAAAATGAATTCAGTTGTGCTCTTTGGCAGGGAAAGGCCAAACTCACAGTGAGAATCATCCCACGCACGGAGCTGTTTGAGAATCTCAGCTGTGGCAAGGCCTTCCAGGTTTCTGGGAGTTGAAGGAAAAGGATACTGAGGCCAGGACCCAAGTGCTTGTCTGCAAGTTCTAGCCACCTCTTCCCAGACTTCCAGGGACTAGAAATGTCACTTGTTGGGGCTTCACTACTTGCTGGCATGCCCCAGGAGGCTGATCATTGTCATTGTCCGTTTTTCAAATAGAGACAGCAGTGAAGGGAGCAGCGAGAGGGTTGCCCTGCTTACCCACCAGGCAGATGAGGCCTGTGGACAGAAGCCTGTCATGCACCTGTTTGAGAACTGAATCCGGACCGGGTTTTAGGAGTGTTCTCAAAGGGGCTGGCTGGCTTAAGTTGGGGCTGTTTCAGATCCCGTGGAAAGGGTGCCTTGAACTGCCTTCCTGGCCCCTACTCACAACATCCTGCCCCTTCAGAAAACCCTGTGGGGCATGGAGCTGTACTGGCTGGCTGCTACTGGTTTACCAGTAGCTCTGAGGGGTGAAAGCCAGGCTCTCTGCTCTCCCTGGTGAAGGGCTTGGACTAAGCCCTCTGGGAGCTGCAGCCCCTGTCTGGGGGCAGCAAGCTTAGTACCCAGAGGGGCTTCAGCCCCCAGCTGAGCCAGACAGCAGGGCCTCCTTCTAGAATCCACTTTATTATGGCACCTTGTGGGTATGGTGGATTCTGAGGGAGAAGGAGGCTGCAGCCTTGCTGGGCAGCCCCTCGGTCAGTCCAGCGGCCCCTCCCTCAGGCCATGCTGTTGCTCAGCTGCATTGCAAAGTCCTGCACATGCTCCTTCAGAGTCTGGCGGGCATCTGCCTGTGCCCGCTTCTCCCGTGCCCGCTCCTGCTGCAGCTTGGTCAGTCTCAACCGCAGCCGCTGCTCCCGCCGCTTGCAGGCCTGCAGCTGGCGCTGGGCCTTGTCGAGGGCATCAAGAGCTGCCTCAGCTCGCCGCTTCCAGAGCAAGGCGCTGCCCACCTGGTAGCTGTGTTCATTCTGGATGTAGGCTCCGGCGGGTGGCGGCAGGCGGAGCATGTAGGCTGAGGGGGAGACTGGCCGTGGCTCGAGCGGGGAGGGCTGTGGCTCTGGTGAAGGCTGGGCACTGCAGCCTGCTTCATCTGCCTGGGCACCCAGGGGGCCCAGAAGGTCTGAAAAGGGGCTGCTGAGGCCAGGCTCCAGCCTCCCAGCTGGGGAGGCTGGCAAAGTGGCAGGTGCTGAGGCCTCTTCCACAGGAAAGCAGGTGACATCAGCAGGTGGAGGTGGAGAAAATGGAGTTGTGGGCCCTCGGCCCTCGGAGCAGCTGATAAGGGGAAGAGAGAGACTAATGGGCTAGGCTGAGGGCCTGCCAGACCCCACTCCACCAGCCCCCTTAACCCCCCAGCACCCAAACCTGATCCACAGGTTCTGTGCAGCAAGAACCCTGTCGGGCTAGACTGCTGGCAGATGACCCAGAGCCCAGTCCCTCAGTCTAGAGGTGGGAGTGGGGCTTTCCCCACCAGTACCACATACCGCTTCCTGCATCGCCTGAGCCGGGTGACTTCAGGGGGACCAGATGGATAACTGTGCCCCTTGCTCTTGGATGTCCGGCGCAACTTGGAGAAAGACTCAAATATGGTGGGGACTGCTCCTTCCTTTAGCCTGTGATACCCGCTGTGGGGAAAAGCAGCCCAGATGAGCTGGAGAGCAAGTGCTGCCTCCCCAAGCCAATCTGCCCCCAGCACCCCGGAACAGGTTCCCCAGCACTAGCGCCATGGGAGGCTGGAAAGCATCGTGCAAACAGTAAGTCTCGGGGATGCCAAGTTAGAGTTACACCAATCGCTTCGCTGCAGTACTCCTCAAAGTCGAGGTGTGTGGAAAGCCTGCACAAGCAGAGCTGGGCTGACCTGCCAAAAGGAATTCTTTCATTTGTGGACTCGCTGGCAGGACTGGGGCTCTGAAGAACACTCTCTGGAAAGGCTCATGTTTTTCCCTTGCGTCACTGGCAGTGATCCTGGGGGTGGGTTTCATTGTACAGAGCTGGGAACCTTGGAAGCAGGTCGGCCTGCCTGGCAGGCTGCTCAAGGGACTTCCAGGACCTGCAGCTGTCCCAATCCGCCTGAAGCCCCACATCCTACCCCAATGTTGGCTGGCAGGGAGGCCCACCTGATTCCCACCAGCTCAAAGCAGTTCTCCTCAAAGTGTTTGGAGCAGAAGTAGATGTACTCGGATGCTGGGTCCCACAGGCCCTGGCCGCTGGGGTCCAGCCGCTGGCAGTTGGCCAGCCACAAGCCTCGCCTCGGGTTGTCCTTCTTGGGAAGTCTGTGGAGCCACAAACCCGTGAGCAGTAGACTGTCCGCAGCCCGGGGCTCATGCTGCCCAAGCTCCCCGCTGGGGAAAAGCAGACCCAACACGCGCCGCCACGAGACCTCCCTGCGACCCCGCCGGGCAAGCACCACCCGCCCGGGCACAGACGAAGCAATGGAGGCCTAGAGAAGAAAAGCAGTTTGCTCAGCGTCAGAGCGGGGCAGGTCCAAGGCTAGACTTCCCGTTCTCCCCTTCCCGACAGCACTTGGTCCCGCCGGGACCATCCCACTTCACCTCCCACCCACAGGTTCAAGGCCCCTCAGGACCCGAGAAAGGCGCGAAGCGTCTACGCAGTTGCGGCCCAACGAGGCGAGCAGCAACCAGCGCATGCGCACGTCAGCCCGCGCACGCGCGCCGACCTGTGGAAGGAGATGCCGCGGCTGCGCGTCTCGCGCGTGTCCCGTGTGCAGCAGCCGGCGGCGGAGCAGTGACGCGGCATCTAGGGAAGAGGCGGGAGTTAAGTCGTGAGCGGCTGTCTGGGGATCCAGAGGAGCCTCGTGCCTTCAGCCGCCGCTCCTCCCCGAAGGGGGTAGGTCTGACCCGTCAGGTCTCCCCCGGCTCCCGGCCTGTTCTCGCCCGACCCCGTCCCGGCCGGTTCTTTAGACTCCCGTCAGCGGCACTCACGATCTGGCCATTGCTGCGCCGCCGAAGTCTCGCGAGGGGTGGCGCGCGCCGGAAGTTGGTACCATAGAGACTGGAAAGTCGGCGGTGCTCTGCCCGTAGGGCGGGGCGGGGCGAAGTCCTCGTGAGTTGGATTCGGAGGCGGTGCGAGCGTGCGAGTTCTAGTCGCATCTGCGTCGTCTCCGTTCCCAGACTACCAGTGCGGTCACACACGTGGGCTTCTCTTTCGTACGTTCAGGGCTCACTCTTCTCTGTAAACACCCGGGCACAATGGAGCAGCCCCAGTGTACGGGTCGGCCCGGGAGCGGAAGGCGGCAGTGACCTGGGAGCCTCGAAAGCCGCGGGGGCGACAGATCGCCTCGGGAAGACTTGACGGAAGAAAGAAAACCGGGCCTGGGACGCTTGCCCAAGAGAACCCGACAGAAACCAGAGCCTGCACTCACTGCCGAGTACCGGGGGACTTGAGGGAGGGCGAGGAATGCCCCTGACTACACTGGGGACGTGCGCCGGGCAGGAGGCTTCATTGTAGCCACCTTCGGGGCGTGACAGAGTCCGGAAGAAGCTGAGGTTGCGGGTGGAAAGGCAGCGTCGGGAGCTACTGTGCTCAGCCTGCGGAGTCCTCGGACACATGACCTGGCGGGCTCCTAACCTGAGCCCTCACCTCTTCCCCTAAGACTCAGTGAAAATAGCCACTCCGTTTAAGGACTTCCGAAGGTTTAAATGTAAAATAATAGGCCAGGCGCTGTGCCTCACGCTTGTTAATCCCAGCGTTTTGGGAGACTGAGGCGGGTGCATCACGAGGTCAGATCGAGACCATCCTGGCTAACATGGTGAAACCCCGTCTCTGCTAAAAATACAATAATAATAATAATAATAATAATAGCAATAATCGGGTGTGGCGGCATGCGCCTGTAGTTCCAGCCACTCCGGAGGCTGAGGCAGGAGAATCACGTGAACCCGGACGGCAGAGGCTGCAGTGAGCCTAGATCACGCCACTGCACTTCAGCCTGGGCGACAGAGTGAGACTCCGTCTCAAAAGAAAAAAAGGTAAAATTAAGCATTTTTTCCTAATTCCCTCAGTCAAGTGGTTTGAAGCCTCCATTAGGGGAGTAAAGCAATTACTAAACATACTGACATGCTTAATAATTTCTGTAAGAAAACAGATCTTTAATTTTTCCCATAGAAATGCACTTGGAAAAAGAAGGTTATCTGGAGAAGGAATCTGTCAAAGTACAACACAGGAGAAAAACAATATCGCAATACAGAAATTTTAATAGGTAATTACCTTTCCTAAGGTTATGGTGGGGAATACAAAGGGATGGTTGCCTGCCGCACCCTCCCCTCACTGTTTGCCTTCTTCAGCCTCAGCTTCTATGGAATCCACGCCCACCTCTTCATAATCCTTATCCAGAGCTGCGAGATCCTCGCTGGCCTCAAAGAACTCCCCTTCTGCCTTCTGCCATGCCCTCCCCAACATCTCAGTCTGCAAAGGTGTGCATGGCTGAGCTGATGGTCCAGGCAGTCCCAGGCCTCCGTGATGGCCACAGTGTTGCTCAGCATTCACACGGCCTGCTGCATGTTAGCCAGATCTCTCCCAGGGACCACTGTGGGTGGCTGGTAGTTAATGCCCACCTGTTGGAGATGGGGAACATGGAACGAAGTTTATATTGGCCTCAGAAATGGTAGCTCATGAAAAATTAGAGCTGTGGACCAGTTCAAACACTGTTTTAAGAATTGGTTCTACACCCGTTCTAGGCCGCAACCTCCACCACCCAGGTTCAAGCGATTCTCTTGCCTCAGCCTCCCGAGTAGCTGGAATTACAGGCACCTGACACCACACCTGGCTAGTTTTTGTATTTTTAGTAGAGACAGGGTTTCACTATGTTGGCCAGGCTGGTCTTGAACTCCTGACCTCAGGTGATCCACCCACCTTGGCCTCTCAAAATGCTGGGATTATAGGCATGAGCCACCAACCACACTCAGCATTTTTTTTGGAGACAGGGACTTGCTCTGTCACCCTAGGGTTAGAGCGAAGAGGGATAGGGTTAGAGTGAAGTACAGGGTGCCATCTTGGCCCACTGCAGCCTCAACCTCGAGGCTTAAGCAATCTATCTCCGCCTCCCGAATAGCTGGGACTACAGGAAATGTGCCACCATGCCCAGCTAATTTTTTATTTTTTGTAGAGACAGGGTTTTGTCATGTTGCCCAGGTTGGTCTCAAAGTCCTGGGCTCAAGCCATCCACCCAATAGGGTTACAAAGTGCTGGGATTACAGGTGTGAGACACTGTAGCTGGACCATGTAAGTATTTTTACAATGAAAAACCCATGTTTTAATTTTCTAAGACAGGGTCTTGCTCTGTCACCCAGGCTGGAGTGCAGAGGCGTGATCATAGCTGACTGCAACATCTACCTCCCAGGCTCAGGTGATCCTCCCATCTCAGCTTCACAAGTAGTGGGAACTATATGTGCATGCCATCACACCTGGCTAATTTTTTTTGTATTTTGTGTAGAGATGGGGTTTCACCATGTTAACCTGACTGATCCTGAACTCCTGGACTCAAGCACTCAACTCCTCACTCACCTGGGCCTTGTCCAATTTTTTTTTGTGTGTGTGTGAGAAAGGGTCTGATTCATCCAGTCTGGAGTGCACTGGTACAATCTTGGCTCACTGCAACCTCCGCTTCCTAAGCTCAAGTGATCCTCCCACCTCAGCCTCCCATTGTGTTGAGATTACAGGTGTGAGCCACCACACCTGGCCCTTTTCCTATATTAAAAAAGAAAAAAATTGACCTGAGACATGAGAGACCATGGCAGGAAGACCACTTGAGTCCAGAAGTTTGAAAGCAGCCTAAGCAACGTAGTAAGACCCCATCTCTAAAAAAAAAAACATAGCCAGGTATGGTGACCAGTACCTGTACTTCCAGCTACTTCAGGAGCTTAGGTGGGAGGAGCACTCAAGCCAAGGCATTTGAGACTGCACTGAGCTATGATCACACCACTGCACTGCAGCTGGGTGAAAGAGTGAGACCCTGCCGGGCGTGGTGGCTCACGCCTGTAATCCTAGCACTTTGGGAGGCCACGGTGGGTGGATCACCTGAGGTCGGGAGTTTGAGACCAGCCTGACTGACATGGAGAAACCTTGTTTCTACTAAAAATGTGAAAATTATCTGGGCGTACTGGCAGGCACCTGTAATTTCAGCTACTCAGGAGCTACTCAAGCAGGAGAATCGCTTGAACCTGGGAGATGGAGGTTGCTGAGATCGGGCCATTGCACTCCAGCCTAAACGAAGAGTGAGACTCCGTCTCAAAAAAAGAAAAAAAAAATAGAGATTACAGTACCTCACAGGGCTATTGAGAGGATCAGAAATGAGGTTGATAAAATGCTTTTACAGAGAAATCCAGCAGTTCCAGTGTAGAGGCTGATTGTCCAGGACAGAATTGAGGAGACCAAAGCAGCCTTCACATAGCATGAAATTCCTGGACACCTGAGAAACATACACACAAAGCTATGAGAAGCCGAATCCGGGTAAGCTGGAGAGCAACGTGAAAGGGAAGGAAGGGCTCCTCATCTCTGAGGACACAGCTACTTTGGCCCTACTCTTTCAGCTCAGAAGGTGTCTCCGTCAGACAGAATGAATGCCCTGGTGAGGCTGCTGGGCCGGGGGAGAGCAGAAGAAGGGAGAGGCTGCTGACAGATACAGACACACAAGACACCATACCTTCAAGAGCTTGCCTGCTGGGGAGATAGGAGGGAAAGGAAGCATCATGAAATGTGGTGTGATCAGCACAGTGAGCGGGTGTGCTCCAGCTCCCCTGGGAGGGAAAGGCTGGGAGGGGAGGAAATCCCTGAGCTGAGCTCCCCAAGTGAGGTGGGTGGAACTGGACACTTCAGCAAGGACAGCAGAGGAGCAAAGGATGGAGTGAAAAACAGTACTCTGTGTGTGTGTGTGTGTGTGTGTGTGTGTGTGCACACTCCAAGCTTGGGGTGAGAGCACTGAATTTGGGAAGAGAGGAGCTGGCAGAGCCCAGATCCCCCATGACATACTGTGGGTGATGCACTCAAAGTTTGAGTTTATCCAGAGGGGTTAAAACTCCAACAGTTTTAAGGCAGGGCTTGTTTCTGGTTTAGAAAGGTCACTGGGTAGCAGGTGGGAAGAAAGGACTGCAGCCAGGAATCCTCCAAGTTCACAGAAGCTGAGAGGGTAAGTGAGAAGAGGGAGGAGCCAGCAGGGTGAGCTCCTGCAGCAGATGGGAGTGAGGGTGTGGGAAAGGGAGGGGAGGGCAAGCTCTGGGCCCCAGCTAGTGACTTGGGGGGAAAAGGGTCCCCCTCAACCAGGAGGCAGCCCTTAGAGGGGGGTGATACATTCAGGTTGGACTCATTCCCATGTGACTTTGGAACATTTAGAGGAATGTCTACCAGGCAGCTGGAAACACAGGTCTATGCTTCAGAGAGGTCCGGGTTCCTGTGGGGCAGGGAGAAGGGGAGGAGAGCTATGGGAGAAGCCCAGGGAAGGCTGGGGTGGGGAGCTGAGGGATGGCAGAGCTGGATGTCTGCACCCAGCTGGCGATACTGTCCCTTAGCACTTACCTGATGTGGGCACAGTGGTCCCCTGGAGACCTGCTCCCRCCTCGCCTGGCTCCCTTCCCTGTCTTATCTTCTGCTCCCTGTCCTGCTCAGCACTCCCTCCCCATCTGCAAACCYGGGGGAAGGAACCCCAGCTGGGSGWACCAGGCCTCAGTTCAGCCTGARCAGTRGCCAACAGAACACCTGGGTGGGGCCAGGGTCCCAGCAAGGCCAGGGAAAGGCAGGGAAGAAGATGAGGGAGACACAAGGGGTGCCCAGCCACCTTCAGCAGAGCAGCACCCCAGCCCGCAGAGGGAAGGGCAGCAAGAAGGTGTAGGGGAGAGGCTGGGAGGGAAGGAAGGGGAGAGGAGGAGGGCCAGGCCTCAGATGCAGGGTGAGTGGCAAGGGAGGGAGCCTGTGTGCACCTGCTGGCTGCCCCTGGGTGGGGGCCATGACTCAGGGATCTGTGTGGGTTGGTACAGGGCAGGTCTATGCTGGGGTCTCGGCCATCAGGCTAGCACTCACTACCAGAATCCTCAGCGTCTGGTTGGCCCGGAGGCCCAGGCCCAGGCTCAGGGCTCCCATCACAGAGATGCGGTTGTTGCTGCAGCAAAGACAACAGACACCTGCGTTGTGCAAGCTTCCTAGCAGCTGTGCAGAGCCCACTGCCCTGGGTGCCCACTGGAGCTGCCACTGCAGCCACCAAGTTGGGTCTCTCATTCCAGCCCTCTACTCACACCCCAGGAACGCTGGGCAGGTCAACGTGTAAAAGGTGGAGATGACACCGTTCAGAGGGATCATGCAGCAAACACGCCTACAGCGTCCCTGTCCTAATGGACACCAGCTGCCGCGCCCTGGCCCTCTGAGCTCTGCAGGGGCTCCCATGTGCTCTGCCCCAGCTGGCACCTCATGCCTATCACCATGACAATGTCTATTTCAAAAAATCACCTAGCTTCTGTCCAAGGCCTCTCTACCTCCTGCTGTTCCCAAACTCCAGGCCTCAGCACCGCCCTGGGCTGCTTTGTCTCCAGAGCCAGTCCCGTTTCTCTTCCACTTCTCAGACCCCAGTTCCAGCTGGTACCTCCAGTTTCAGCCCCTGTGGCTGCCCATAGTCTTAGCTCCTCCCATGGGAGGAAACTTGAACAGGATTGAGAGAGGCCTCCTTGCCCACAGGGGGGCTGCCCCGGGGAGGGTCTCAGCCACAGCAGCCCATGACCTCCTTGGCCTCTGGCCCATGACCTCTCTGGCATCCACCTCTTTTCTTCCCTCTGGGCTTGTGCCACCCCCCTAGGCTGGGACTCCACCTGGCCTGGACGAGCCCCTCACACAGGGCATGGTCCAGTAGCCATGTGCTGAGCAAAACAGGCACCGGGGCCCACCTATCAGGATCCTGCCTCGCCCCATCCAGACTAGGCTCATTTTTCTCGCTCTGTCACTCAGGATGCAGTGCAGTGGCATGATGACAGCTCACTGCAGCCTGAACCCCAGACTCCTAGGATCAAGCAATCCTCTCGCCTCTACCTCCCAAGTACTAGGAATGTTAGGTGCATGCCACCAGAAATGGACAATTTTTACATTTTGTGTAGAGATGGAGTCACGCTATGTTGCCTAGCCTGGTCTCAAAATCCTGTCCTCAATGGATCCTCCCACCACAGCCTTTGGAAGTGCTGGGATTTCGGTTTTGAGCCACAGAACTGGCCTTAGCTCCTCTTCTACAAGGGAGAAAAGCTTCATTGGAACACCCGCCATGCACCAGGCTCTGCCGAAGATGCTTTATACACCGTGTGGAATTTGCAGCCATCTGCCTGTGCGTAGGAATCACAGGTCACTATGTAACAATGATGAACTCCCCATGACTGTAATTTCAGCACTTTCAGAGGCTGAGGTGGGAAGACTGCTTGAGCCCAAGAGTTCGAGGCCAGCAGGAGACTGTCTCTACAAAAAATAAAAAACTAGCCAGGCTTTGTGACATACTCCTGTGGTCCCAGCTGCTTGGGAGGACGAGGTGGCAGGATTGTTTGAGCCTGGGAGGTCAAGGGTACAGTGAGCCATGATCTCATCACTGCACTCCAGCCTGGGCAACAAAGCAAGACTCTGTTTTAAACAAACAAACAAACAAATAATAAACTCCAGTGATAAGGAGGACAGAGAGCAGGGCGCAGTGGCTCACACCTGTAATCCCAGCACTTTAAGAGGCAAGGCAGGTGGATCACAAGGTCAGGAGTTCAAGACCAGCCTGGCCAAGACGGTGAAATCCCGTCTATACTAAAAATGCAAAAAATTAGCCGGGCGTGGTGGCAGGCACCTATAATCCCAGCTACTTGGGAGGCTGAGGTAGAGAACTGCTTGAACCCTGGAGGTGAAGGGTGCAGTGAGCCGAGATCACGCCACTGCATGGTTCAGCAGCAAGATCATGGAGCGCGTGATTCCTGGGGTGGCCCCTTGGGGATCCTCACCTCATGTTGAGTTCCTCCAACACGTTGTTGGTCTTGAGAGCCTCACCCACTGCAGAGGCTCCAGGATCCCCAAAGCCATTGTATGAGATGTCTAGAACTTTAAGGAAGATATTTGCCTGGAACACCAAAGAGAGAAGTCAAGGGACCCTGTCTGACCGTGGAGCAAACCACGGTGCCACAGCCTCAGAGACCAGGAGCCCTGAGGTGCAAAAATCAGGGACAAAGGGTAGAAGGGCAGAGGCTTCAAGGAAGGGTCAGGACAGTGCCATCCACGTCTCCGGTGGCTGCAGCTTGGCTGATGGTGGCCATCAGAGCCCAATGGCCCAGAACACAATAGGAAAGGGCCGGTGTAGATGTGAATGGCCCTCAGAGAGACTGGGAGGGGAGTATGCAGAGCAGCAGCAGGCCCCAGAAACATGATCAGACTCCACACCCACTTAATGGCTCTGGAGGGCAGGGATCCCAAGCCCCAGTGAACAGCTGTCAGATGAAACCCGCCCAGGGTACTGTGATGGGGAAAAGGGTGGGTGCTCTGGCAAGACAGTGTGACATGCCACGTTGGGGGGCGGGACCCCAAGGTCAGCCCCGGTATCAGGGCAAGACAGCAACTGCCATGGCCTGAGGAGGACTCCACAGGGCATCTGGCACTGGGGACATTGCAGGTACCTTGTGCCACCCTAGCATCAGCTTGAGCCACCCATTCCCGAGCCCTATGAACCACAACATGCAAGGGAGCAGGTAGAGGTTTGAGAGGCTGTGCTGGCATCCACAGGTGCAAGGCATCATCTGAGGAAAGCACCTGCGTAAGCCCAACAGTGAGTGTGTGTCACCGGACCGCATGGATGTCCCTTCCCAGCTGGGGAAGGTGCAAGACATTCAACAGTGACCCTTCAGGAAATGATGTGACAGTGAGCACAGCGTATTTTAGTAACTAAGTGAAGCCAGGAAAATTAAAATCACCTAAAGAAACAATCTTTAAGCTGTGCTTAGAAGATCCAAAGGTCATTTCCAAAGAGCTGCAGAGACAGAGAGCTGGTCCCTGGGAGACCGGCCCCAGCAGACAGGCTGCAGGGCTGACTGGGTGGGGGCTCCTTACCTCCAGTCCCCTGGCAAATGCCACAGCTCCTGGGCCTCGGAGGTGATTCCAGCTCACGTTAAGCTCGGTGAGTCCTGTGTTTTCTGCCAGGGCTGGTCCGAGTGTCTCCCCTTCAGAAAAACCAAGGGATACCTTCTGACTCGCTCTCTTCACTCCTTCAAAATATCACACTGATGCCCACTGTGTGCCGAGCCTCTGCTGGGCAGGAGGGTCACAGACATGAAACCAACATGGCCTGCCATGCCCTTCAGGAACTCACATTTCATGGGGAGATACACATCCAAATGAATGGGATGTGAGCCATTCACGTGGACTGCAAAGGGGGAGGCATGGGAACAGAGTGGTGGCTAACCTGTTTTGGGGGTAGTCAGGAAAGAGGACAGAGGAGATAACCCGGGACTGAGGAATTCCCCACGGGCGTCTGTGCACACACAGTGGAGAGGAGGCATGGGGAAGTGCAAACGGCAGAGGCACCTGTGGAAATGCACGCAGGCCTGGAGCTGGGGCCGGGAAGGGAGAAGCCAGTGAGGTGAGGCGAGAGTAACGGGCACTTGAGAGATGCGGAGAGGCCTTGAGTGCCAAGGTAAGGGGCTTAGGCAACGCATACAAGTGGCAAGGAGTCAGGGAGGGCCTTAGGAAGTGATGAGGCTAGATTAGCATTTCAGCAAGTGGCAGGTGTCCAGGATAGACTGGGCTGGGTGGGGGCAGAGGCAAGAGGCTGCGGGACCAGGTGGAAGGCTGGTGCCATAGGCCAGGCAAGAGGTGACAGGGCTGGCACAGTTGTGGTAGAGAAGAGATGGGGGTGGTAGAGAAGGGAAGATGGAAGCCAGGCAGTGGTATGTGCCTGTGGTCCCAGCAACTCAGGAGGCTGAGGCAGGAGGATTGCTTGAGGCCAGGAGTTCAAGACCAGCCTGGGCAAAATACGGAGACCTGGAGATGAAGGTGGAGCAGCATAGCCAAGCAGAGCCTTCCAGCAGTCATCCCACAACCTCACAGGAATACCAAAGCAAACAGTTATCACACAAGAAAGCACCTGCCTAAGAAACAGAGCCCAGCTGCACTCACAATACCTGCTTTTAACGTCATAACAGGGAAGCAGGCTCTAAAGAGGGAAGAAAGTTCATGTTTTTTGTTGTCTCACCGTTTCCCAACCCGGAGTGCAGTGGAGCAATCATGGCTCACTGCAGTCTTGATGTCTTGGGCTCAAGCGATTCTTTCACCTCGGCCACCTGAGACTACAGGCACATGCCACCACTTGGAGCTAATTTTTAAATTATCTTTTGTCACCACTGGGTCTCACTGTGTTGCCCAGTTTGGTTTCAAACTACTGACCTCAAGCAATCCTCCCCCCTCAGCCTCCAGAGTGTTGCTGGGATTACAGCTAGCCACAGTGCCCTACCAAGCCTCACTTTTCATTTCACTGACTTCTGGCAATAATTTTCTTGGGAGGCAAACTGGTTCTCTGGAAGTTACATGCCATGGCCAATTCTCACAGGCCAAGGCTCATGTCACCCCACTTGCTCTAAACTGCTTGAGATAGAGCAGTGCTTCTGAAATGTTGCAGGAAAGACAATTCTCCTGGGGCATCCATTAAAATGCAGATTCACCAGCATTCCCCTAAGAGTTTGGTTCAGCAGGTTCCAGGGTGAGCATCTGCATGCCTAACCCAGGGTCCCAGGTGGTCGTTACTATTATTGGACCCCTTGAGGAGAGGCAGGTAGAAGTGCAAATTCCTGGCAAAGCCGATAGCCCCTGCAAATGCTTAGGGGTACGAGAGAGGGTGATGAGACCAAGGAATTCCAGCCATGTCTGCTACCTCACTTGGAATAAAATCTTCACCCTTTTTGCCATGACCTACAGCCCTGCAGACCCCTCTGCCCTCTCCACCCCGCAGCCTGGCCATGCTTTCCTGACTCCCTAGCCTAGTCACACTGCTGTCTGCCAGTCTGGGAAACAGGCCCACATGCTCACTATTCCTCTGCATGAAATGCTCTCCCTCTGATCTTGCCATGGCTGTCTCTTTCCCACTCTGCACATTTCAGCTTAAATGTCACCTCACAGAGGCCTCCCCAGCCACCTCTTTAAAGCAGGGGGTCCCTGTTCTTCTCTAGAAGCATGCGGTATTTATTTTGTAGCACCAATAACGACTGAGAATGTTGTTGTTAGCATGTGCTCCTTGAGGTCAGGAACTTGGTTTTGTTCAAGGTGGATCCCCAGTGGGTAAGTCAGTGCCCAGCACATACAGCAGCGGGCAATGAGGTATTTGTGGAAGGAATGAAGAGTTCCGTGTGGCTGGAGTGGAAGGGGAGTAGGCCAAGGTGGCTGTGTGGGGAGCAGGAGTCAGAGCACATGCTCCCTGGCGATGTGCAGTGCGGTCCTGCCAAGCCCCACCCACCCCTGCCCCAGGAAGCTGAGCTTTCATGACCCATGGTGCCCTGGGCAGGTATTACCTGCTTGGTCATTCAGCTGGTTATAGCTCAGGTCCAGGGACTTCAGGTCTGTGTGAGCCAGCAGGAGTTCAGCAAGGTGCTGGGCCGCCTGCTCCTCCAGGCCATTCCCTGACAGTTGCATCTTCTGCACGGCCCGGTTCACAGTCAGGGCGGCACAGAGGGCCTGCGCTCCTGCCACTCCCAGCTGGTTCTCCGACAGGTCCAAATCTGGGGGACGAAACCGCTCCTTTATCAGTGGGACACAAAGCTGGGCACCCCCCTCCTACCTCTTCTGCTGTCCCTTAAACCTCCAGGTCTGAGGCAGAGGAAGGGGCCTTACAGGAGAGCTGTCCTAGCGTTGCATGGTGGCTGCGGCTCCCAATGGCTGGGTCCCTTCTGGCCCCTGACCTCCCCCTCCGTGTGTGCGCATGAGCTTCTGTGTCAAGCGGTTAAAACCGCCTACCTCCTGGTACTGTAGAGACGGCCATGGGGAAGGGGCAGCCATCACATTGATGACTGTGTCTGGCAGTGGTATCACCAGCCACTTCAAAAGCCCTCACTGCCCCACTGCCAGCATGGGTAGTAATAGCCCAGGTGGCCGTGCATGGAGCACTTACATAGGTCATACACTGCTGACCACTTCAGGAGTGCAGTTCACTTCATGCTCACCACAGCTCCAAGCCTATGAGGGACCGTGGGGGGCATTTCACAGATTGGAAAGCTGGAGCTCAGAGAGGTTAAGCTGCTCGCCCAGGTATCCAGCTTTTTAGTGGCAGAGCTGGCATTTTGGATCCACCCCCACCAAACTCCCACATTACCTACCTGCTTCTTACAATGCCCAACCCCCAATCCCTGTGTGGATTCAGGTACTGAGAGTCTACCATGTGCTTGGTGAAGAGGGGATGCTGGCCAGCAAGGGAGGGGAGTAATGGGGTTGGGCGGGTGAGGAAGGGACTTGTATCCAGCATTGTCTGCACAGCAGAGCGTCTAGCTCCACCCTACATATCCCCTCCTGTGATGAGACCCCCTCCTCTATCCACCAGCAACACCAGCAGGCCCCAGGTGACACGGCCCAGCTTTCAGGGGTAGAGGCTCATCCCTGAGGAAAGGGAGCACTCACGCTTGCCCACCTGCCCCAGGCCCAGCACCTACCATGGATGCTGCTGCTTTTGCTCAGGGCACCTGCCAGGGCCTCTGCACCTGCCCCACAGAGCCCATTGTCTCTAAGGTCCAGCCGCTTGACCGATAAACTGGAGCTCAATGAGGAAGCCAGAGCACGGGCACCCTGGGACAGACAGAGGAAACACACTGGCCACTATCCTGGCTCATGCTCCAGGGCTCAGCTCATTCTGCATCCCTCCCCTTCCCACCTGCCTAAGGAACACTTGCATCTCCTTTTAGGCTCCGCCCAGGTCTCCTCCCCACCCCTAGCTCTCCCTGAGTCCCCAGCAGGTTAGGGGCCTGCAGGCTCCCCCACCCTTAATGCCACCTGTCACAGCCTCAATCCCATCTGTCTCCCAGATGTGGGGGATGGGGCATTTCTGGCACAGGCAGAAGCTGGGGAGTGTGGGACAGACTCAGGAGCACTCCCATGGCTGCTGTCTCCCGGGGCCTCTCCCTGGAAGCCTGGATCTAGTGTCCCTCCAGTGGTACCTGGGGCCCCAGGCCACGGTGCCGGAGGTTCAGCTCTGGGGCGCTCCCTTGGCACAGAAAGCAGGAGATGGGCACAACGCTATGGACCTGGCAAGACCTCAGGTAGAGGGTGTCCCTGACCAGTTCTCCAAGCCCATGGGTGCCTGGTAGGAGACGGGGACAAATGTGAACCCCTGCACGGGTATAGCCACCTGCCTCCCCCCCTGCCCTGTGTCACTACCTGGCCTGTTTTCCCTCCAGAAGCACTGCCTCCTCTGCTCCTTGGGACCACTGCCCCCCTCCCCCATGACAGATGAGGACATCAAGGCTCAGGCAACGCAAATCTTTTCCTTAAAGTCATACAGCTATGAAAGAAAGCTGGACAACCTGGGCACAATAGCCAAACAAAAAAGTATTTAAATTAGCTGACGTGGCGGCCCCCTGTAGTCCCAGCTACTCAGGAGGCTGAGGCAGAAGACTCACTGGAGTGCAGAGTTCAAGGCTACCATGAGCTATCATCCTGCACTGAAGCCTGGGTGACAGAGCAAGACGCTGACTCAAATAAATAAATAAATAAATATTTATTATTAATATGAGCCCAGGCAACCCAATGTTGCTGGTTGCTGTAGAAACAGTGGCTGGCCTGTGCCGAGAATCACACAGCTAGTAAGTACCCAATCCTGCCAGAGTCAGGCCTCTGCCTGTCTGATGCCAAATTGCACGCTGTGTCTTTTAACCTGGATTGCAGACCACCAATGTTTTGCAAACACTTTAGGGGAGAAAAAACTGAAATAATTCTAAATTCTATTCATCTATTTGTTTGTTTGTTTGTTTGTTGACACGGAGTCTCGCTCTGTCACCCGGGCTGGAGTGCAGTGGCACAACCCTGGCTCACTGCAACCTCCGTCTCCCGGGTTCAAGAGATTTTCCTGCCTCAACCTCTTGAGTAGCTGGGACTACAGGCGTGCGCCACCACGCCCGGCTAATTTTTGTACTTTTAGTGGAGATGAGGGTTCACCATGTTGGCCAGGCTGGTCTTGAACTCCTAACCTCATGATCCACCTGCCTCGGTCTCCCAAAGTGCTGGGATTACAGGCGTGAGCCACGGCACCCGACAAGTCTATACATCTGTTAGCTTAGTTTTTCCTGTGGACTGGGAAAACCCAGCTCTGGTCCGATTTCAGGGCAGACAGTCTTTGGTGCACTGTCTGGCGGGATTTTGCATTTTAACCTAATGCTTCTGGGAGCTCTGAAGGGAGGGCAGGGAGCTGGAGGCGCCCCGCAGAGGGGTACGTCTCCAGCTGGACAGGGGTCTCCTGCCCCCTTGGCCCCAGCCCGCCTCCCCCCACTCCTGCGAGAGAAGACCCCCAAACGGGAGGAGTCGGGCCTGGCCCCTGCCCCTAGCACCTTCCGTCTCCAGGTCGGAGTCCGAATCGGCCTCGGAACTCTGCTCCGCCTCAAGGACCCTTGAAAGATGCCCACAGGCCGCTGCAGCCTCTTCCTTCTGCTCTTCATCCTCCCCAGATCTCTCGCAGGAAGCCCTCATGGTTAAGACCCTTTCGCAGTCTCAGATGCGGAGGCGGCTACCTCCTGGCGCCTCACTCAGAGCGCGGCCCGGGGATTTGGGCGGAGTCTGAGGCCGCGCTGACCAATCGAATGTGGCGTCCATCGACTGGCGTCCACCATGGCCAATAGCGATGCGCTCCCCCGCGGCCGTCGCCCCGGCAACCCGGTGTTGTTGATTGCAGTAGAAACCCTGGCTGGCCTGCGCAGAGGCTCCCGGCCCTGGCGGATGACTGCCTGCTGCAAGGACCCTGGACGAGGTTAGGCGCTTTGCGACGTTTATCTTCCCTGCCTCGCTAAGCGGTTCCAGCATCGACCCACTTTCACGGACTGGGAAACGCGCCTGACTCCAGAGCTTGTGTTTTCCCCACTGCACTTGGGTACAGCGTTTCGGGAGGGCCTGGCGAACCTCGCAGAACCAGGTCACCCCTCTCAGTCTGTGGCTCTTAGTTGTCTTACATGCGCTGGCCTTTGCATACGCTGTTCGCTCCCCTGGGAACCTCCATCCCCGTCTTTGTCTGCTTTTGAACTTCAGAATCTGCAACTGTCAGCTCAGAGGTCACTTCTTCCTGAAGCTTTCCTCAACACCCTCCCAGCCCCTCTGCTGCTGCCCTCAGGCCGTCCTCTCACAGCACTGATGACAGCTGTCCTTGCCAGAGGACAGAGGACAGGGACAGAGCCGCTGTTCTCTGTGTGCCAAGGCCCAGCAAAGGGAATGTAGGGAGGTGGGAGGTGCAGGGCAGCTGGGGTTAGGGGCTGACGGCTGGGTGTTGGAGGCTGGATCCTGCTCTAGTGGAAGTGTCCCTTTAACAGCAGCTGCCTGGCCTGGCTCGAGCCCTGCTTTGCCTCCTGTTCTGCTGTGCCTGCAGCTGCCATGCTGACTTATGTGCCCGCAGCTAGCAGGAGCTGGCAGCATGGGCTCCCCAGGGGCCACGGTAGGCTGGGGGCTTCTGGATTATAAGACGGAGAAGTATGTGATGACCAGGAACTGGCGGGTGGGCGCCCTGCAGAGGCTGCTGCAGCTTGGGATCGTAATCTATGTGGTGGGGTAAGAGAGAAGAGCTTTGGCCAGGCTGGAGGGGCAGGGGAAAAGGTGGGGGCGAGGCTTGGTCCTGCTGGGTTGAGGTTGAGGGTTGGGCTCTTTAGGGGCTGGAGGGGAGGGGGCCAGATTGGGATGGGGTGGGAGGTAGGTGATACAAGACGGGAGAACAAGAACAAGCTGTGAGTTTGTCCTGTGTGCCCACCTGCCTCCTTCCCAGCCCCTCCCCAGAACCCCACCCAGGGGGCACAGGACACCGTCCTTAACATCTGTGAGAGCTGAAGCACTAGGCCCCCAGAGAGACCACCAGCTGTAGCTCGGGTCAGGGGAGCTGGCTCTATTGAGGCTGGGGGTGGTGCTGGCTGGTGAAGGTGATTGAGGGCACTGGCTCTCCGGTGCGTAGCTGGAGCTTCTGTCTTATTCAGGGGATCTGGGGTGGGAAGTGAGGCCAGAGAGGAGGTGGGGCCCTCGATACTGGGCTGGGAGCCTATAGAGTATGGGGAGAGAACTGAGCATGTGGGGCCCAGCTCTGCCCCTGTCACTACACACTGGGGACACACCACACTGCCCATCTTCTCCTGTCCAGGTGGGCTCTCCTCACCAAAAAAGGCTACCAGGAGSGGGACCTGGACMCCCAGGTTTCCATCATCACCARACTCAAAGGGKTTTCTGTGACTCAGATCAAGGAGCTTGGAAACCGGCTGTGGGATGTGGCTGACTTCGTGAAGCCGCCTCAGGTGGGGGCTCTGGTGCTGCTGACAGGGCTGCAAGTCCTTTGCCCACCGAGAGCTTGGACCCCTGCCATGCAGCCAGTGTGTGCGAGAGAGAAGCATGTGATGCCAGAGATGGCTGGGGGGAGTTGGGGGGTTCTCAGGAAGGGCTTCACAGAGGAGTAGCTCCTGGACAGGGCTTTCAGGGATGTGTCAGAGGTTTTTCGATAGAAAAAGGGATGGATCGGGAAGCCAGGCCAGAGAAACTGCACTTCCGGAGGCTGCCAACAGAAAAGAAAGGAGTATCTGGGACTAATGGCTTGAGCTTGAGAGTGGTGTGGGAGGGCGTGGGGGGCTGGAGCCTGGAACTTCCTGCAGCCCTGCTCCTTCACCTGGGGAACCCTGGTCAGGTGCTCCTCCTCTGCTCTTCTTGGCTGCGTTTCCCTCCTCCTTCCACCCAGCTCATCCACAGCCTCAACTTCCACCCCTGCTCTTCCGATGCCCAGGATGTAGCCCCAGTGACCACTTGCCCAGAGCACAGCTGTCTTCCAGGTGCACACCCACATGTCCAAAGTTCAATTGTTTCCCTCTCCTGGCATGGTCTTTGTGACATCCACTAGTCACGAGGGCTGTGACATTCACTAGTGCCTCAGCCAGACCCAGGACTCAGTCTCAACCCCTTCCTGTCCCTTCTCACATTTTTCACTGCTGCCCATGCCATGCCTGCATGAGTCTGGCCTCCTAGAGGGCCCTTAGATGCCCCTCTCGCCCACTCCCTACTGCTCGGTGCACACCACGCAGCAGCCAGGCTGAGCTTTCACG
>NW_022437169.1:143178-167440 GCF_009761245.1 Sapajus apella | reverse complement strand
CCTACTGCTCGGTGCACACCACGCAGCAGCCAGGCTGAGCTTTCACGTCAGGCATCATCGGAGTCTGCAGCCCCTGCTTCTACCCTCAGGAGCCCCCCAGACCCGCCCATGACAGTGTCCACACATTCCTCCCAATCCTAATGGCTGCCACTCCCACCACCCTCTGTCCAGCCCTCGCCTTCCCTTCCTGAGCATGCATTCCCCAAATTCACAGTCTCTCCAAGCAGCACTGGAGGGTCAGCTTTTCTTTCCAATATCTTTGTCCACCTGTTAATCCCAGGCAGAGTTTTCTGTCTTCTCCCTGCTATGCTAGTGCTGCTGTGTGTGTGATGGAGACTCACCTCCTCTCCATCCTGCGCAGGTGTTGGGCCCAATTCTCCCCTGGATCTTCAGTATTAGAAGCAGGAGGCTGTTGGAATATTCTGGTTGAAGCCGGGAGTGGTAGCTGGAACCTGTAGTCCCAGCTACATGGGAGGCCGAGGCAGGAGGATCAAAGGTGCCTTCCTCCTTGAGCCCAGGAGTTAGAGGTTGCAGTGAGCACTGATCATACCACTGCACTCCAGACTGGATGACTAAGTGA
Source organism: Sapajus apella (assembly GCF_009761245.1). NCBI lineage: Eukaryota > Metazoa > Chordata > Mammalia > Primates > Cebidae > Sapajus > Sapajus apella. The sequence goes on along the minus strand of NW_022437169.1, from coordinate 166,860 downwards.
AACCTTGTCTCTAAATACACACACACACACACACACACACACACACACACACACACTCACACACATAAATTTTGGTTGAGCAAATGAGAACGATACTTGTCTTGAGAGATGGACACAGGCATGAGGCTTCCTGGTCTCAGAAATGGCCAGAACCCCTGCCAGCCTCCCATCTCTGCTTCAATCTGCCTCGCGGGGGGACAGCGTTAATGACTTGATGGGGCCAAGATCCCTTCCCTCATAAACCAGGCTGTCAGCTGCGGGCCTTTCCAGTCAATGCAAGCCTGGCCAGGCCAACCTTAAGACTTGCCTCCTAGGGAGAAAACATGTTCTTCTTGGTGACTAATTTCCTTGTGACGCCAGCCCAAGTTCAGGGCAGATGCCCAGAGGTGAGTTTGCCCCGGAGCCTCCCAGTGGGCCCTCGTTCCTCCGCCGGCCCCGGGTGGCCACCCGTGTTTCCCTTTCTCCTTCCCAGGTGGCTGAAGCTCAGCACGTGCTTGGTGTCCCGCAGGTGCTGGGCTACATCTTTGTATGAATCATTTCATTCAGTCTTCACATATCCCCTGCCTGGTAGGAGCTCCTGTGTTCCCCATTTCAGAGGCGAAGACTGAGGCTCAGTGAGGTTGACTCACTTTCTCAAGGCCTCCCAGCCTGTAGGTGACAGGACGCTGAGCTCTGGGCAGCAGCAGTTCCCGTGAGGTGCCCAGGCCCTCCCCATCCTGGTCCTGCCTCTGGGTACTCTCCAGGTTGTTAGTGTGTTACCCAGAGCTGGGCACATGCTCAAGGAGGTTCTAGGAGGAAGAGCGAAGGTGGAATATCACCTCCCCTTCTCTGTGTCCAGCCTCTATTAATGCGTCCTGAGACAGCTTGCATCTTTGTGGGCCAACACAACACACTCTTGCTCATGCTGAATTCAGAGTTGCTTATGACCTCTGGACAGCTTTTATATCAACCACGGTCAAGCCAGAGTCCCCCACCTTGTTCTTCCTCATTTCTGATCCAGAAATGCTCATTCTCCTCCTGACATCTCGCCTTTTCCCCTTGCCTGGAAATGTTTCTGGAATCCTGCCTCTGTCACAAAGCACACTCATTCTCCTCTCCAGCTGTGGATTTTGTTTGAACTGTTGGGTCTCAGGACGTAGTCCTGAAAATCTACCTCCATGGTGACATCTATCTTGAAGCAAGTCCAAGACTTCCCTGCTTGCTGGGCTGGAGGGTCATTGTGCAGACACCTGTCCCCTGAGCCCTGCTGGTTGGTCCTAGCACAGTTGCTGGAGATGTCCCATGTCCGTTGTTGGAAATGTGCACAAAGGATGTGCCTACTCTTAGTGAACCCGCACAATGTCCTTCCCTTTCTTAATGCTCAGGTGTCTATTTAGTATTCAGTTTGTAGGCTGTTCTGAAATTTGGCTGGACCCGTGGGTCAATGTTTTTCAGAATCCGTGCAATTCCTCTTTGTCTGTAACCACACTTCGGACTCTTCCTGAAACGCCAGGGCTGGGCCATCATTAACCAGATCTGACAACCTGGCTTCCCCAGAAGACCAGAGTTCTGCCAGCTCCTTTCGGGATGCTGGCACCTGATCTCTCCCACATGTGCACTGTGCTCCTTACAGTGTCACCTCCGTCAGCAGACACCACTGAGCCTCCCCACTGGGCCAGGGGGCTAGCTGTGCTGAATTCACAAAACTCCATCTCCATCTCCCATATCTCAAGGGCCACCTGCATGGACAGCGCAGCCAAAGTGGCAGGTCCTATGATGGGACAGAGGCTGTAGCTAGGGGACCCAGGGCTGCACTTGAGCAGAATCTTTTTGTTTGTTTGTTTGAGACAGAGATTTCACCCTTATCACCCAGACTGGAGTGCAGTGGCCCGATCTCGGCTCACTGCAACCTTCACCTCCTGGGTTCAAGCTATTCTCCTGCCTCAGCCTCTGGCGTAACTGGAATTACAGGCGCATGTCACCACACCCAGCTAATTTTTATATTTTTAGGAGAGACAGGGTTTCACCATGTTGGCCAGGATGGCCTCGAACTCCTGACCTCAGGTGAGCTGCCCACCTTGGCCTCCCAAAGTGCTGGGATTACAGGTGTGAGCCACCATGGCCGGCCGAGCAGAATCTTAAAGGGTAAGAGGGTGGATTTGGCTGGAGCAGGACGTGCAGGCAGAGGGAACTTGGTGGGCAAAGTCCCTGAGCTGTGAGAGGTGAGGCACCTTTAGGACTACTGCCACACAGTGGAGCTGAAGTGGAGATTTAGACGACTAGATGGGGAAAAGGTAGTTCAGGATCTCAGGGGTCCCTGTAAGCCCCACTAAGGAGCTAAGCTTTTTTTTTTTTTTTTTTTTTGAGACAGGGTCTCACCCTGTTGCCCAGGCTAGAATGCAGTGGTGTGATCACAGCTCACTGCAGCCTTGACATCCTGGGCTCAAGCAACCTTTCCGCCTCAGTCTCCTGAGTAGCTGGGATTACAGGTGGGCGCCACCAGAACCGGCTATTAAACTTTCTTTTTTTTTTCCATAGCGATGGAGTCTTGCTTTGTTGCCCAGGCTGGTGTCAAACTCCTGGGCTCAGGCAGTCCTCCTACCCTGGTCTCTCAAAGTGCCAGGATTACAGGCGTGAGCCACCATGCCTGGCAGGAGCTAAACTTGATTAGAGGAGCAGAAGGGAGCCACGTGTGGGCTCAGAGGAGGGGTGCTCAATCCCCTGCACACTGGGGTGCACCACTTGGACTGCTGGGGGGAGGTGGATGAGGGCAGGGAGAGACGAGGGGGCCCCATTGGTGGTCACTGTGGGGTCCAGTTGGAGGAGATAGTGGCCCAGCCGGGGTGGAGAGAAGGAGCAGAACAGGACATAGGAAGGGACAAAGAAGCAGAGCATGTGGCTCCACTCAGCCCTCCACCCAATCACGATGGCCCTGTCTTTCAGAAAGTCCCACCGCCTCATTCTGGCTTCTCAGAGGCCCTCAGCCTTTCTTGCACCCCTGGTGCTGTGTTCCTTCTGCTGCCCCTGAGCTGAATGCCCTGGGCAGCAGTGTCCATCCTCAGCTGGGGTAGGACTGTGCCTGGGAGAGTGCCCAATGCTCAAGGGTGCCTTTGTCTCTGAGTCTGGGAGCCCAGAAAGCTCACCCATCCTCCCCTTCTGCCAGAGCCCCATAGATCTGTGCCTCTGTGCAGGCATTAATGTCCCTGAGTTACAGAAGAGCGAGCAGGAAGGAGTAGCCTGTGGCGCCGCAGTAAGGGCGTCGGGTCCTGCTTCAATACCCAAGCCCCTGTGACTCTAGGGTCCTGATCTTTGTCAGCCATGCCCCCATGCCAGCCATCAAGAACTTGCTCTCCCAAGGTATCTTCATCTTCCCTGCTCTGTCGTCCAAATTGGACCAGAGGAGCTAGACCTGGAAGAATCACTTCTGCGTCCACCAAGGACAGAACTGTCAGGAGGGAAGGGGCAGTCTGTGTTGTCTCACACCTGTAATCCCAGCACTCTGGGAGGTCAAGACCGAAGGATTGCTTGAGGCCAGGAGTTTAAAACCAGCCTGGTCAACACGGCAGAGACTCTATCTCTACAAAAGAAACATTAAAAAATCAGCCAGCCACAGTGGTATGCGTCTGTAGTCCCAGCTACTGGGAAAGCTGAGGTGAGAGGATTGCTTAAGTCCAAGAGGGTGAGGCTGCAGTGAGCTGTGATCGCACCACTGCACTCCAGCCTGGGCAGCAGAGTGAGACCTCCTCGCTAAAAACAAATGTTTTAGAAAAGGAGGAAAGGGGTCTCCCTTTGTCTTTGAAATACAGCACTCTACCCTCCTTTGGCCAGGGCGTTGCTCCGCTCCCTCCTGTGACCACCTCTGTTTTCTGTTTTTTTTTTTTTGAGACGGAGTCTGGCTCTGTTGCGCAGGCTGGAGTGCAATGGCGTGATCTCAGCTCAGTGCAACCTCTGCCTCCCGAGTTCAAGCAATTCTCTTGTCTCAGCTTCTTGAGTAGCTGAGATTATAGGCACATACCACCACGCCTGGCTAATTTTTGTATTTTTAATAGAGATGGGGTTTCACCAAGTGGTCAGGCTGTTCTTGAACTCCTGACCTAGTGATCTGCCTGCCTTGGCCTCCCAAAGTGCTGGGATTACAGGTGTGAGCCACCAGGCCCAGCTGACCGCCTCCTTTGATTTGCGCCCTCCAGCTTTCCCGTGTGGCCCCACATTCAGGGTACTCTGGCAGCCAGGCGGTGGGGGGGGGGTCTCAGGTGGGAAGGGGGCCTGTCCTTCCCATCTTGAACCTCCTTGCCTTCGAGACTGGGTTGTGGAGGGGAGACATCCCCTGTGCCATCGGTGACTGCTCTCTCGCCCACCTCAGCACCCTTCTGTCCCACTGGCTAACTGCTGGGCCGACGAGGACTGCCCCGAAGGGGAGAGAGGCACGCACAGCCACGGTAACTGTGGGCTCGGTCTTCCAGTGCCCTGCCAGGGTGGGGGCCGGGCTGGGATCCTGGGTGGCTCCTGAGTACAGGCCCCGCTCGCCTCTGTCCCTGCATCTCTTATTCTGCCAACAACCCCCTGGCTGACACTTTCCCCAGCCCTGTGGAGATTTAAGGGTCTGGAGTTCATCTGTGTTTTCAAGGCATAAAAACAGGCCAGTGTGTGGTTTTCAATGGGACCCACAGGACCTGTGAGATCTGGAGTTGGTGCCCGGTGGAGAGTGCTGCTGTGCCCTCGTAAGTGTCCCCGCAATCCCCCAGCCCCGCCTGCGCAGGGTCCCAGGCCTGGCAGAGGGCCTCACCTTCCCTCCACGTGCAGGAGGCCCCTGCTGGCCCAGGCCCAGAACTTCACACTGTTCATCAAAAACACCGTCACCTTCAGCAAGTTCAACTTCTCCAAGTAAGCAGAGTGAGTCTCATCTGGCCCAAGATCCTCCTTGTCCCCTACCTCTTCTGACCTCCCCCACCCCTCCCAGGTCCAATGCCTTGGAGACCTGGGACCCCACCTATTTTAAGCGCTGCCGCTATGAACCACGATTCAGCCCTTACTGTCCTGTGTTCCGCATTGGGGACCTCGTGGCCGAGGCTGGAGGGACCTTCGAGGACCTGGCGTCACTGGTGGGTCCCGAGTTGGGGGCCAGGTTCCTGGAGGGCTCTGGGAGAGGGTCCCGGGACCACCCACTGGTGGAACTGCTATGTGCTGTGTGCAGGGTGGCTCTGTGGGCATCCGGGTTCACTGGGATTGTGACCTGGACACCGGGGACTCCGGCTGCCGGCCTCACTACTCCTTCCAGCTGCAGGAGAGGAGCTACAACTTCAGGTGCGGCCCCACTGCTCCCAGTGCCCAGCTGCTGTGCCTTGGCCAGCATCCCCTCTCCCTGTGGCGGCCAGGACAGAGCACACCTAGGCCCAGCCCTTTGGATATTCCACTGCGTGTGCAAGGGCGGTCCCAGGAGCAGAGAGAGCCGTTCTCAACCCCACATCCTCCAGCACAGGCTCCATCCTGCTCCCCCAAGTCCTGAGCCCTCCACCCCATCTGTTCCAGGCCCCTGCCCAGCTCAGGCTCCTCACTGCCAGCTCTTTCTCCACCCCACACCCCATTCCCTCCACAGCAATGGGGTCTTTCATTTTTACTTTCCCCTCCAGGGTTTTTTGGTTTTGGTTTTAGACAGAATCTCATTCTGTCACCCAGGCTGGAGTGCAATGGCCCGATCTCGGCTCATTGCAACCTCCGCTTCCCGGGTTCAACTGATTCTCTTGCCTCAGCCTCCTGAGTAGCTGGAATTACGGGTGCCTGCCACCACTCCCAGCTAAATTTTTGTATTTTGGTAGAGATAGGGTTTCATGATGTTAGCCTGTCTTAAGCCCTTGACCTCAGGTGATCCACCAACCTCAGCCTCCCAGAGTGCTGGGATTACAGATGTGAGGCACCATGCCCGGCTTCCCTTCAGCTTTTACCTAAAAATTTTCAAAAAACTCTAGACAAGCTTAAAGATGAGTACCATGAACACCTATATACCTTCATTTGGGTTTACCAGTTCTTTATTTTACCATCGGGTCACATTTTCTTTCTCTCTCCCTGTCCAGAGTGAACTGGATAGATTTGGATAAATTTCAAATAGAACTGTTTGAAAGTAGGTGGCAGACATTCAGACTCTCATCCTTTCAACGTTGTCACCAGAACAGGGACCTTCCCCATGTAACCACTGTCTTATTGTTTTGCTAAAGAAATTGATCTTTGGGTGCAGTGGCTCATGCCTGTAATCTCAACACTTTGGGAGGCTGAGGGAGGAGGATCACCTGAGCCCAGGAGTTTGAGACCAACCTGGGCAAGTTAGGGAGACCCCCATGTCTACAAAAAATGCTTTTAAAAATTAGCTGAGCACGATGGCAGACACCTGTGGTCCCAGCTACTCAGGAGGCTGAGGTGGGAGGATCGCTTAAGCCAGGAAGACTGAGTCTACAGTGAGCCATGAGCATGCCACTGCACTCCAGTCAGGATGACAGAGTGAGACAGAAAGAAAGAAAGAAAGAAAAAACAGAGAGAGAGAGAGGAGAGAGAGACAGAAAAGAAAAGAAAAGAAAGCAAGCAATTGACATTTAGCAGAGTAAGTCTTTTTTAATTTTTAAGAAATAATATAGAGATGGAGGTCTCAGTATGTGGACCAGACTGGTCTTGAACACCTGGCCTCAAGCGATCCTCCCACCTCAGCCTCTCAAAGTGCTGAGATTACAGGTATGACCCACTGCTCTTGGCTGGCAGAATAAATCTCATACTTAATATTCCCCAGCTGTGACAACAGTGACCCTAAACCTTTATACTTCCCAATCTAGGATGCACTCAAGGATCTTTTTTGTTTTGTTTTGTTTTTGAGATGGAATTTTGCTCTCGTTGCCCAGGCTGGAGTGCAATGGCGCAATCTCGGCTCACTCTAACCTCTACCTCCAGGGTTCAAGCGATTCGCCAGCCTCAGCCTCCGGAGCAGCTGGGATTACAGGCACACGCCACCATGCCCAGATAATTTTTGTATTTTTAGTAGAGATGGGGTTTCTCCATGTTGGCCCGGCTGGTCGTGAACTTCTGGTGATCCACTGGCCTTGGCCTCCCAAAGTACTGGGATTACAGGCATGAGCCATCACATCTGGCCTTTTTTTTTTTTTTTTTTGAGATGAAGTTACTCTTTTGATGCCCAGGCTGGAGTGCAGTGGCCTGATCTCGGCTCACTGCAACCTCTGCCTCCTGGGTTCAAGCGATTCTCCTGCCTTAGCCTCTTGAGTAGCTGGGATTACAGGAACATGCCACCATACCCAGTTAATTTTTGTATTTCTAGTAGAGATAGGGTTTCACCATGTTTGCCAGGCTGGTCTTGAACTCCTGATCTCAGGTGACCCACCCGCCTTGGCCTCCCAAAGTGCTGGGGTTATAGGCATGAGGCACTCCACCCGGCCTCAAGGATCTTAAATTGCATTTGTTATCATGTCTGTGAGTCTCCTAAGCAGACCTATAGGATGCTTCCGCCACAGAGTGTCACCTTGTCATGCAGGCAGGCACACACGGCCACCAGGCCTGGGATGATGCCCCTCAACATGGCTCACTGCACCCTGTCTGGTCTGGCCTCCCTGACCTCCCCGGCCCTTGGAACCATGCGGGCCTGGCCCCCACCCACATCCTGTTTCCCTGACCTCTGTGCTGGCAAGCCATCTGCCTGCATGTTCCTCCAGGCCCAGCCTCATGTCCCCTCCAGGAAGCCTACCCCAGTACCCAGGGAAGAGTGAGTTCCCATCTCTGAAATCTCTTGGCCCTGAGCCTACCCCTTCCCATTGCCTACTGCTGGGTCTGTTTAGGGACTCTTCTGTGCCCCTGTCCCCTCAGCAGGCAGGGAACTTCTGAGGGACAGCTCTTGTTTTTTTTTTTTTTTTTTTTTTTATGTTTTCTCACTAATTACACAGGGCTGAGACCCAGGACTCAGGCTTGGGCTGGGGGTTTATGGAGTCAATGGACCAGTGAGACAGAGGCTTGGCAGGGCCAGCTCCACCTGGGGGTGGGCAAAGCAGGCCACCAGAGTCCTCTCTCCTGCCCCTAGGACAGCTACTCACTGGTGGGAGCCACCGGGTGTGGAGGCCCGCAGCCTACTCAAGCTCTACGGAATCCGCTTCGACATCCTCGTCACCGGGCAGGTAGGCACAGGTAGGGGTCAGGGCTGGGACGGGAGGGGCCAGCAGACAGGGCTGGAGGAGGCATGAGGCCGACAGTCATGGGCTGAGAGGTTCAGCTCAGATTTCTCTCAGGCAGGGAAGTTCGGGCTCATCCCCACGGCGGTCACACTGGGCACCGGGGCAGCTTGGCTGGGCGTGGTGAGTGCGAGTACCTTGGGCGCCCGCAGGCTGCAGTGAGCACCACTGACCAGGGTGTGCCCGATGCATGCTGAAGCCTCCTGTGCCTTTCCACTGAGTCTCGGGTGCAGGCTGGGGAGGTGGAGGGCGGGCTGGGGGGCTGGAACACGGGTTGGCCCTGCATCTCCCAGGTCACCTTCTTCTGTGACCTGCTGCTGCTGTACGTGGACAGAGAAGCCCATTTCTACTGGAGGACAAAGTATGAGGAGGTGAGCTGAGGTCACTCTGCTTGGACGCTGGGTTCTGCCACACTTCGGAAGATGTGGCTGGATCCCTGACCTGCTGTCCTCATCTGCAGGCCAAGGCCCCGAAGGCAACCACCAACTCTGTGTGGAGCGAGCTGGCCCTTGCATCCCAAGCCCGACTGCCCAAGTGCCTTGGCCAGAGCTCAGCATCTGCACCCACAGCCACTGCTGCTGGGAGTCAGACACAGACACCAGGGCGGCCCTGTCCAAGTTCTGGCGCCCACTTGCCCACCCATTCCAGAGGCCTATAGCTGTTCCCTGCTGGTTGAGAGTTGGGGGTTGGGAAGGATGGGGCCCTGCCTGGGGATTTCAAGGATAAAGCCCCAGCATGTGGGGGTTGGGGGAGAATTCCACCCTTGAACCCCAGCAGACAATCCCTCCCCGACTTCCACCTTGGCAGGGTGCTGCCTCAGGGAGCCACAGAGTCAGCTTTGTGTAGAGACGGCAACAGAACTTGGCCCATGGAGACTGTGAGAGCCCAGCAGGCACCTGTATTGCAGGGCTCCGACTGCATATGGCAGGGGCTCCTGCTGCATTTGGGCCTAGAGGTCTCTCTCCCAGGCTCTGTCCCCAGTGTTCCTAGCAGAGGTCTGCCCACCAGCTGTCAGCACAGACCCTCCTGCTGCCTGGCCCCTGGCCCTCCTCCCCCATCTGCACCTCATCATAGGTAGACATCCCACCCTCCCATCTGTCCTGCATGGGGCTGTGCAACTGGAGCCAAAAGGGCAAGGTAGAAAGACGAGGATGGGGGAAGGGGACTGTCTCAGTTTGTCTGGTGCTGTGACGCGGGTCCTTATCTAGCGAATGGGGTGGAGTAGGCAGATAATCCACAGCTCTATCCCCCAGGCGATGGTGTAGCATGTGTCTTGGCCCACACCTGCTCAGCTTGGAGGAGCAGCTGCTTTCCAGTGGTAGCCCTCTGGCTTTGGAAGACTGGGACAGGGAACAGAGGGCGGCATGACTGAGTTGGTGATCACTGTGTCCTTCGGGACCTTCTATGTCCCTCCTCAGTGACCCCCAAGCCCAACCCCTTGGAAGCTTTTCTCCAGGCTTCCTGAGAGCCCTGGAGGTGGCAGGCTGTACATCTGAAATTCACTTCAGTCCAAATCATACCCAGGAAGCTGTCTGGCTAGCTGCTTCAGGGAGGCCCTGACTCTGATCCAAGGCTGGGTGGAGTGGCTGGAAGGAATGGTTCCAAACAATACATCCAGGTCTCCCTCAGGCTGGCCAGGTTTTGCATCTGGAATCCCCCTGGGGCCTGAGCCTTTCCGTAAAGAATTTCCCCATGCTCCAGGGCTCATGATCTTGATGGGAGGGCAGGGTTGCACGAGTCTTCCCCTCTTATCCCAGGGTGGGGCAGGGAATTTCAAGCCCCAGGGAGCCAAGGGGCTGCTTTCAATTGTGGGTACCTGGTGATCAGGACAGGCTGTGGAGGGCTGAGGTGGGGCTGAGGCCGTGCTGACATCTGGAATCATCTGCCACCCGGAGCCTCAGTAAAATGCATGGGGTCCCTGCTGCCTCTCAGTCTCCGAGTCATGTCCATGGGGAGGTGGGCTCTGAAGGGCTAAGGTGGGAGAAGGTAGCCCCTGAGGCCTGGTTATCCAAGGTGGGTCACATGCACCTGATTCTCCTTGGGGCCCAGGGAAGGCTGATGTCATGGCTGGAGAAAGTCTCGGAGTAAAGCCAGCAAAGCTAGCCTCTTCCTGTGCAGGAAGGACTATATGGGCAGGACTGGGAAGTTGGGGGGCGCCTATGGTAGACACGGCACAGCCATGGGGAGACCAGAGGGGCGGTGCAGGGTGGACCTGGGGACCACAGCCCCAAAGACTGAGGCCCTGCAGCTTCCAGCTGCGCTAGAAGGTAGTTGGAGGAGGCCCAGACACTTGTGCACCCATGTAGGAGCATGAGGGTCACATTCTCCTGAAAGCCTCTGAAGAGTGGGCAAAGGTATCAGGAGAGCCGCAGCCTGGGGCCGAGCTCAGAAACGGCTGTCACCTCCGTCTGCACATAGGTGTGCACCCCAGGGTAGTGCCTGCAGGGGTGCGTGTGCCTGTGAGCCTCTACATCCCCGGGAGGCCTCAGGTGCGTGCCACGCTCTGAATCCCACTCCCCTTTTCAGGCAGGCTCCTTGGGGCCCAAGCTCTGCTCCATGGATCTGCCACCCAGCAGACGCGAGGAGCCTGACCCCATGCTTGTCATGGAGCCCTTCTTGCCCGGTGTGTACAGCTCCCCTCTTAGCTGGGCACCTGGATCCAGGCCCACCTGTGTCCCTGACTCAGGGTGCTCCCAGCTTTGCAGGGCCCCAGCACCTTTGATGTGGATTGGAGACAATCGCCTGGTTCCCTGGAGTAGGTGAAGACTCGGTGCCACAAAGAATGCCACAGTGGATGTGCCAGTAGGCCACATGGCTGGCCAAGCAATTATTATTATGGATTCCTGGGGCTGTGGGCCTTCCCATCCACCCCACCGCACCTGCTCAGGTAGCTGGAGTTGATCATAAACAAGAAGGCTCTGGGCAGAGTCCACGGCAGCAGTGCCAGCCAAGGCCCACTTCTGAAGGCCTGAAGTTCAGCCCCTGGGTGAAGGTCCTAAGATCCTGAGAACTTCCCAGCCTGGGCAGGCCTGCAAACCCAGGTCACCGACAACAGAAGGGGTCCCCTGGCTTGTCGGGCCCCTATGGCCTCCTGACCAGATGAGGGAGGACAGGGCAAGCGTGGACCAACCAGCTACTCCATACGGCCAGGCTCGTGGGATGGCGCCTGGCTGGGGGGCTGCACAGCCTGCACTGTCTCCTCCAAGCTGCCCCTGGGGAATACCACGTAGCTTGTGGCGTTTGTCCCCGGTGGCTCCCGCCGGTTCTCCTTGCTGTGCCAGATGCCGTAGCCGAAATACACTGCAAGTCCTGCATAGGGCAGGAGGTAGGGCATGAGCCTGACGTGCAGGTTCCAGCCCTTCCTGTCCTCCTTGCCCTCCTTCTGACCCCAGTCCCGGCCTGGCCCCCACTCACCCAGCAGCAGCCAGATGGAGAAGCGCACCCAGGTCAGATAGCTCAGCTTCAGCATGAGACAGATGTTGAGGAGGATGCTCAGGGCTGGGATCAGGGGCACCATGGGGATCTGAGGAGGCAGGGGCAGGGCAGTGCTGGGCTGGGCTGCAGGAAAGATCCACCCGGGCAGGGCAGGGCAGGGCCGGGCTGCAGGAAAGATCTGCCAGTCTAGGGCCCGCTTTCGCAGGAATCCACAGAGCCTTTCTCCATTTCTGGAGACTTTGGAGACATGTGCTCACTCGCCATGCAGAAAGGGGAGCGAGATGGGTATGCCGTCCTCCCCAGGCCCGTGAGCCTTTTTCATTCTGGGATGGCAGTGGGGGAAGGGGAGGGAGCTGCCTGGGCCAAGCACAAGCAGGTGTTGGCTGGGGGAGGTACCTGAAACAAGTCTTCCTGATACTGTTGCTGGTGAGCCCCCAGGACCAGGAGGCTGAGCAGAAACGCGAAACTGGTGGCCAGCAGCAGCAGGATATAACCCCAGTGCGGGAGGTGCAGGGCTGAGTTCCCGAAGACGAGCACGCAGCCTAAGGTGATGACTGAGGCCAACATAACACCAATCGCCCAAGTCACCACTGCCCCAGGGCTGTACCCATCCAAGAAGCCCAGGTAGGGCCTCAGGGCTGGCTGCAGCTCCCCTGGCTCAGGGATGGAGGCCTGTGCAGCGCCCACCAGCTGTAGGTGGTCTGAGAAGGAGCTGTGCTGCTTGGTCAGGGGGCCAGGGCTGGCTGGGCCTGGGGAGCTGGGCGGGGAAGACTTCTGGTAGCGCAGCACAATGATGCTGGTGGCCACGAAGGTGTAGGCCAGGAGTGTGCCAATGGACAGGAACTGAACCAGTGACTCCAGGTCCAGCAGCAGTGCCAGGAAGGCTGTGAGGAGCCCGAACACCAGGGTGCCCACCACAGGCACCTGTGTCCGGGGGTGCACACGGGCAAACACCTGGAAGAAGAGCCCATCGACGGCCATGGCATACACAATGCGTGGCAGAGAGAAGAGGAGGCTGAGCAGGACGGTGTTCATGGCTGTAGCAGAGAGAGTGGGGAGGGTCAGTGTGGTGGAGAAGCCCACCAGGGGCCTCTGCCGGGGGCCAGTGCATGGCAGCTCCTTGGGAACACGGGCGTGAGTTTGTCTGGGCTCTCAGAGTGAGCATGAGTGTGTGTAGGGGTAATAGATTGTCAGCGCTCTGCCCGGAAACAGGACGTCTGGGTTAGGTCGCAGGCCCACTGGAGCATCTAATGAGGGCTGAGTCCCCCTGCCTAGGAAATAATCTATAAGGATATGCCCAGAACTAATATACCATGGACCCTCTGTGGGAAGGTCTCTTCCAAAAAAGTTTCTGAAGAAATTTTTGAAGTGAAGAGTTTCTAATAGTTAGCACTTTCCTTGCCCCACTATGCAACTGGTAAAACAGCCACAGGTGAAGGTGGATTCTCCGTCTCAGGGCAGGGCCCCCCTAATCTTTTCCCTGCCACCCTGCCCAGGAAGGGTCCCTTACCACAGATGGAGCCAGCTGCCACGATGAAGCCAGCCCACCTGTAGCCCCGCCGGTAGAAGGCATCTGCCAGTGCTGAGTCAGGGTCCAGGCTGTGCCAGGGCACCATGAGGGTTAGCACAGTGGAGACAAGGATATAGGCACTAGCTGCCAGGGCAAGCGAGATGGCGATGGCCACAGGCACAGACCGCCGTGGGTTCTGGGCCTCCTCGCTGGAGGCGGCAATGACGTCGAAGCCCACAAAAGCATAGAAGCAGGAGGCAGTGCCGGCCATGACGCCGGAGAAGCCAAAGGGGGCAAAGCCGCCTTCCTCAGCGCTCCAGTTGTGAGGCTGGGCCAGGATGAAGCCCAGGATGATAATGAAGAGAATGACAAGCAGGCTGATGGTCGAGAAGGTGTGGTTGAGCCAGGAGGAGACACGGGCTCCACAGGAGACAAAGGCAGAGGCCAGGAGGATGATGCCAGCAGCCAGGAAGTCCGGGTACTGGGCCAGGAGGGACATCTCCCAGGAACCCACGTGGGTCTCAGTGAAGTTTCGGATTCTGTGGCTGAACATAGCATCTAGGTAGCCACTCCAGGCTCGGGCCACTGCAGCGCCACCAATGATGTATTCAAGGAGCACATTCCAGCCGATGAGGAAGGCCCACAGCTCACCCATGGATACGTAGGTGAACAGGTAGGCAGAGCCTGTGCGTGGCACACGTGCCCCGAATTCTGCATAGCATAGAGCCGCCAGCAGGGAAGCCACAGCAGCCACACCGAAGGACAAGAGCACAGCAGGGCCAGCCATGTCCTTGGCCACGGTGCCTGTGAGCACGTAGAGGCCCGAGCCCACCATGCCACCCACGCCCAGAAGAGTCAGGTCCAGCGTGGACAGGCAGCGCCGCAGTGACGTGTCCATGGTGGAGTCTTCCAGTGGCTTTAGGCGGTTCAGCTTCTGGCATAAGCGTGCCAGGCTGGCAATGCTGGGCAGCCCCCGGGCCATGGCAGGTGGCTGAGAGGAGCACCGAGCCAGCTATTGGAACCTGTTAGGGCTAGAGGGGAATGACAGGATGCCCAGCCGTGGCCTGGCCAAACTTCCATCCCTCCTGGTCCGTCCACCCCCAGTCCTCTCTCCTGTCCACCCCCAGTCCTCTCTCCGTCCCGGCTCTGGGGACCTGGACCTGCGACCTGGACACCCGCACTGGGGGCCTGCTGGAGGGCTGGAATAGGACAGGACAGGGCCTGTGGGCAGGGAGTCATAGGAAGCCTGGAGGCCCTGTCTGCATCCCAGGCGCAGAGGAGGCCTGGTGGGGCCCCACCTGCTCACCTCCTGAGCGGCCCTGAGGGTGAGGAAGGAGCAGCTCGAGGAAGTGAGAGGCTGGGAACGGATCAGTGGTGGGGTCCCAGAGCCAGATGAATCCCGAGGCTTCCCCAGAGTCGAGCCGGACCCGGAACAGGAGCTGCTGCTCTGCGTCGGGGCGGGCGTGGCCCAGGCAGCTACCTGGCCGCAGACAGTGGCGGCCGCCCTACCCCCCGCCCCCGCTCCCCGCCGCGGCCAGGCTGGGGTATCCGCGCGCCGGGTGGAATGCAGGGGCGCCCTGGGCCCGCGCACCTCCCCATGCCAGACACGCCGCCGCTGCCGGAGCCATTTCCGCGGCGCCCCCGTCCCCGAACACCCGCGCCTTCCCCTGCTCTTGGGCTTGAGCTCATGTCCGTCTCGGTAGGATCCGCTGCAACCCACCTGCTGCCGCCGCCGCCGCTGCCGCCTCAGCTCCGAGCTCTGCGCCCGCCCAGTTCGCCGGCGCGGAGCGCAGGGACCGCCCCCGCCCCCGCCCCCGCCCCCACCCCCAGGCGTCCCCTTCTGCGCGCGGCCCCACCCGCCGCCACACACTCAAATATTTCACCCTGCCCACCCTGTCCCGACCTCGCAAGGAAATGACCGGAGCTCACCGGGATCTGGGGAAGCCCTGTGACTGTGACTCGTGCACAGATGGGGAAGGTCAGACGGCCAGCTAAGTGACTAGCCTAGGTCACCTGGGGGAGGCTGAGGGGTACGTCTGAAAGTCCTACGTCTGAAAGTCCCCAGCCCACCCTCTTTCCACTGCAGCAGACACCCTTCTTGATTCCCCACCCCAGTACATGAACCCCACCCAGCTAGGCCCCAGCCAGGCCCTACAGCACCATGATGTGGGGGCTGCGGCTTCAGGCACAGTGAGTTAGATAAAGACATGGGTCTGGCAGAGTGGCCCGGGGCAGTCCCTGACCTCTCTCTTACAATGGGTGGCAGTCAGCCACCTTCACAGGTTGGCAAGAGACTGTAGCCTTTTGAGAGAGTTCTGCGAATTGAGGGAACACACACTGGCTGTTTTGAGCCTGCAGCTACCTCGTTCTGCAAGGGGGCAAGCAGCTTCCCGGGCCAGCCTGCAGCCCTCCCGTGGGGGACTCGGGCTCCTCAGACGCCAGTGGCAGCCCCTGGTAGCCTAGGCGCCTCTGGCAGGCCGGGAGGGCCCTGCAGGACCTCAATAGCAAATCTCCACTTGCGTTAATCAGCGGAGCCACTGTGTCCTGAGTACTGCATTCCAGTGCCCCAGACCCCACGCAGGCAGCTATGCACCGACACACCTGGCTATTTTTAGAATTTTATTCTTTTTAGAGACTGGGTCTTACTGTTGCCAAGGCTGAACTCAAACTCCTGGACTCAAGTGTTTTTCTTGCGTTGGCCTCCCAAAAGGTTGTAATTATATTCATGAACCATGGCTCCTAGCCTCCCCAGAACGCTCCATACTAGAGGTGTTTTCAGCCTTCTACGGCTTGTGGAATAGGATCTTAGGAGCGCCTGTAGCCTATCCAGCCTGTTGGGTTGCTGACAGACAGGATGATGGACGCTTAGACAAGATGGTGCCAACCTGGAACATTCTGCCTCAGCTAGAATGCCAATATCTCCTAATATTTGGCGGGTACTGTCTTGAAGAACTTCTCAGATGGCTCCCACTTCCTGTGGGATATCTCCCTTACCCCATCCCTGTGCTGCCTGAGCAGAAGTCCCTTGTTCTGAAATGTCACCACAAAAATCTAGGCACTTCTGGCCGGGCGCGGTGACTCACACCTGTAATCCCAGCACTTTGGGAGGCCGAGGCGGGTGGATTGCTTGAGGTCAGGAGTTCGAGACCAGCCTGGCCAACATGGCGAAACCCCGTCTCTATTAAAAAAAAAAAAAAAAACCTAGGCACTTCTGGCCAGATGCTTAGGCAGTTTTGTAATGGAAGCTCTCCTAAGGCCTTACCAATGACCACCTTATTGCTGGTGTCCAGTGATTTGGAATTTTGACTTTATCTACCTGGAGAAGGTGTGACACTACACCCTCTGTCACAGGCACCAACATACAATGGTTAAGTGAGACTAGGTATGGTGGATGCAGTAAATTGTACATTTCCAGTTTGTATATTTCACTCACTACTGAGTGAGGCAGTTACACAGAGGAATCCCACAGTGATGCAGTGAAGATAAACCACCAGGAAAAAAAAGGGGAGGGAATACTTTCTAACTCGTTCTACAAGGCTAGGATTACGCTGACACCAAACTCAGCAAAGACATCACAAGAAAAAAAAGGCACAGACCAAATGAATGCAGATGTAGAAATCCCCAGCAAAACACAGCGGACTCTTGAACAACACAGGTTTACCAATACACAGATATTTTTCAACCAAATGTGGCTCACGCCTGTAATCCCAGCACTTTGGGAGGCTGAGGTGGGCGGATCACCTGAGGTCGGGAGTTTGAGACTAGCTTGACCAAGATGGAGAAACCCCGTCTCTACTGAAAATACAAAATTAGCTGGGTCTGGTGGCATGCCTGTAATCCCAGCTAATCGGGAAGCTGAGGCAGGAGAATCACTTGAACCTGGGAGGCGGAGGTTGCAGTGAGCTAAGATCGCAGCATTGCACTCCAGCCTGGGCGACAAGAGCGAAACTGTCTCAAAAAAAGAAAAAACAAAGAAAATCAATGTATAATACACCATGCTAGTAGAATAAAGGACAAAACCCACATGATCATCTCAATTGACACATAAAAAGCACTCAACGAAGTAGGAATAGAAGGAAATTTTCTCAACCCAATGAAGACCATGTATGAAAAATCCATGGCAAATATACCAAATAGAAAAAGACTGAAACCTTTTCCCTAAGATCAGGATTATCATCGGATGTTCACACTCACCAGTCGTTTTAACATTGTACTGGAGGTTCTAGCCAGGGCAAGTCAGCAAGAAAATGAAATATAGGGAATCCAGACTGGAAAGGAAAAAGTAAAACTGTCTCTAGTCACAGATGACATGATCTTATGTATAGAAAAATCCTAAGAAATCCACAAAAAGAAAAAAGCTATTAGAACTAATAAACAATTCAGCAAAGATGCAGGATGTAAGATTAATATATAAAAATCACCAGCCTGGCCAACATGGCGAAACCCCATCTCTATTAAAAATACAAAAATTAGCCAGGTGTGGTGGTGTGTGCCTATAGTCCCAGCTACTCAGAAGGCTGAGACGGGAGAATAATTTGAGCCTGGGAGGTGGAGGGTGCAGTGAGCCAAGATCGAACCACTGCACCCCAGCCTGAGTGACAGAGTGAGACTCTGCTTCAAACAAAAAAAAAAAAAAAAAAAAAAAAAATTCATATGTAAATGGATCCAGAATAGCCAAAATACTTGAGTATTTTGCCTGGGCAACATAGGGATACCTCAGCTCCATCAAAAGTTAAAAAAAAATCTCGGCCGGGCACAGTGGCTCAAGCCTGTAATCCCAGCACTTTGGGAGGCCGAGGCGGGTGGATCACGAGGTCAAGAGATGGAGACCATCTTGGTCAACACGGTGAAACCCCGTCTCTACTAAAAATACAAAACATTAGCTGGGCATGGTGGCGCGTGCCTGTAATCCCAGCTACTCCGGAGGCTGAGGCAGGAGAATTGCCTGAACCCAGGAGGCGGAGGTTACGGTGAGCTGAGATGGCGACATTGCACTCCAGCCTGGGTAACAAGAGCGAAACTCCGTCTCAAAAAAAAAAAAAAAAATCTCAGCATGGTGGCATGTGCCCATGTTCCCAGCTCCTGGGAGTGAGGGGTGGTGTTGAAGTGGGACGATCGCTTGAGCCTGGGAGGTTGAGGCTGCAGTGACCCATGTTTGTGCCACTACACTCCAGCCTGGGTGACAGAGTACGACCCTGTCTCAAAAAAAAAAAAAAAAAAAAAGGAAATTAAAGGCAACAAAGGCATCCCGTGTTCATAGACCGTAAAACTTTAAATATAAGATAGCAGTATTCCCCAAACTGGTCTATAGATTCAGGAACTGCATAGATTCAGTGCAATTCCTACTGAAATCCCAGCTGCCTATTTTGCAAAAATTATCAAAATTCACATGCAAATGCAAGGGATCCGGAATAGCCAAAATACTCTTGAAAAAGATTTGGATGACTTACAGTTTTTGATTTGTAAACTGACTATGAAATGACTGTAATCAAGATGGTCGTGCTGACATAAGAGTAGACACAGAGATGAATGGAAGAGAATTGAGAGTCCACAAACACTTACATTTATGGTCCAGTGATTTTTAAAAAATAGACTTTATTAGCTGGGCATGGTGGTACATGTCTGTAGACCCAGCCACTTGGGGAGCTGAGTTGGGAGGATGGCTTGAACCTAGAAGGCTCAAGGCTGTAGTGTGCTTGATCATACCTGTGAATAGCCTCTGCACTCCAGCCTGGGCAACATAGCAAGACCCTGTATCTAAAAAAAAAAAAAAAAGAGTTTTCAGAGCAGTTTTAGGTTCACAGCAATATTCAGCAGAAAGTACAGAGTTCCTATGCACTTCCTGCCCCCACACGTGTGTAGCCTCTCTCATTACTGACATCCCGCACCAGAGGGGTTTGTTACAATCGATTAACCTACATTGACACATCATTATCACCCAAAGTCCATAGTTTACATTAGGGTTCACTCTTCCGGTTGGACATTCTATGGGCTTAGACAAATGTGTAATGACATATATACACGCCATTATTGTATCACACAGAGTAGTTTCATTGCCCTAAAGTTTCACTACCCTCTGTGCTCTGCCTATCCCGCCCTGCTAACACCTGGCAACCACCAATCCTTCTCCTGTCTTCACAGTCTAGTCTTACTTTTGCAGCATCTTATATAGTTGAGATTATAGAGTATATAACCTTTTCAGACTGGTTTTTTTCCTTTAATAGCATTTGAGATTCCTCTATGGCTTTTCATGGCTCGACAGCTCATTTTATTTTTATTTTTGAGACAGTTTGTTGCCCTGTCACCCAGACTTAAGTGAAGTGGTGTGATCTTGGCTCACTGCAGCCTCTACCTCCTGGGTTCAAGTGATTTTCATGCCTCAGCCTCCCAAATAGCTGGGACTACAGGCGTGCGCCACCATACCAGGCTAATTTTTGTATTTTTTTTTTTTTTTTTGAGACGGAGTTTCGCTCTTGTTACCCAGGCTGGAGTGCAATGGCACGGTCTCGGCTCACCGCAACCTCCACCTCCTGGGTTCAGGCAATTCTCCTGCCTCAACCTTCTGAGTAGCTGGGATTACAGGCACGCGCCACCATGCCCAGCTAATTTTTTGTATTTTTAGTAGAGACGGGGTTTCACCATGTTGACCAGGATGGTCTCGATCTCTTGACCTCGTGATCCACCCGCCTCGGCCTCCCAAAGTGCTGAGATTACAGGCTTGAGCCACCGCGCCCAGCTAATTTTTGTATTTTTAGTAGAGACGGGGTTTTGCCATGTTGGCCAGGCTGGTCTCAAATTCATTTCCTCAAGTGATCCACCCGCCTCAGCCTCCCCAGTGTGCTGGGAGCCACCCCTACAAGTGTGAGCCACCCCACCTGGCCTGTGCTATTTCTTAAATGCAGGAGACAAAGTTGTCATGTGAAAGATGCAACATTCTTATCCTCAAGGATGAGAAGTTGAAACGAGAGAATTCTGTACAGACCTTGTTAAAACACTCTTGTCTTTTAAGCCTCCCCACAAAATTTGGTTGCTTCTTTATAAATTATTATTCTTTGTCCAATTCAGTATATAAGCAACAAACTCTAACTGCTTCTTTGGGTCTTCATATGTTCTTATGAGGGCTCACAAGCCATGTAAAAAACTTGTAATAAATTTGTGGGACTGAGTGTAGTGGGTCACTCCTGGAATCCCAGTGCTTTGGGAGGCCGAGATGGGGTTTGCCTGAGTCCAGGAGTTCAAGACCAGCCTGGGCAATATAGTGACACCCCGGTTCAACACATTTTTTAATTAGATTGGCAGGGTGGGTGGCATGTGCCTGTAGTCCCAGCTACTTGAGAGCCTGAGGTAGGAGGATAGCTTGAGCCCAGGAGTTTGAGGCTGCAGTGAGCTATGATCTCACCACTGCACTCCAGCATCCCTTATTCATTTATTTATTTGTTTATTTATTTTTATTTTTTTGAGATGGAGTCTCTCACTGTTGCCCGGGCTAGAGTGCAATGGCGTGATCTCAGCTCACTGCAACCTCCGCCTCCTGGGTTTAAGCGATTCTCCTGCCTCAGCCTCCCCAGTAGCTGAGATTATAGGTGCCAGCCACCATGTCTGGCTAATTTTTTGTATTTTTGGTTAAGACGGGGTTTCATTATGTTGGCCAGGCTGGTCTCGAACTCCTGACCTCATGATCTGCCCACCTCGGCCTCCCAAAGTGCTGGGGTTACACTGAGCCTGATCCAGCACCCCTTATTTATAAATAAATACAATGGCTAGCCTTAGGGACTCTGTTAGCAAGACTAAAGAACAGAAATCAGATGTAGACTAGCATATAAATAAATAAATGTGTATGCTTTTCTCCTGTTAACCTGCCCTGTGTCAATTTGATTCTTGGGCCCAGCTGAGACTCTGGGGATAGAAGTGGAGTTTTGCCACCCCTACGGTTTCTGGTGACAAGGATGGGATCCTGGGAGAAGAAATAAAAGCTGGCAGAAGGTAGGAATTTTTACCCAAGTGAACTCTCCGGGATCTCTGCCTGTAGTACCTGGTTAAAAGAGGAGGGTAAAATTTTTCCTTGTCCCTTTCCAAATTCAAACTGGCAGGAGAAAACCACTTGTAAGAATTGATTCTTTGAGTTGTGACTCTTGTGTCAACCTTAAATGAAGAGATTCAGAAAATATCAGCTAGGCATATTGGTTCATCCTTGTAATCCCAGCACTTTGGGAGGCCAAGGTGGGAGGATCACTTGAGCCCAGGAGTTTGAGGCTACAGTGAGCTATAATTGCATCACTGCACTCCAGTCTGGGTGACAGACTGAGACTTAGTATCAAAAAAAAGAAAAGGAAAGAAATATGATTTTTATTCTGGCGCAAAGCTCCAGGGTGGACACCCAGGAAACAGCTTCCAAAGGGCTGATACCATTGCTCGGAAGTGGAGAAGCTAAGGTCTCACTCATAGAGGCAGAAACTGTCAGCAGGATTGCAACATCTTCTGTACAAATCCAGTATGTTAGATTTGATTAGTACAGCTTGCTACATTCCAAGGAAAATTGTTTCAACATTCCGGGAGAAGACTCCCTCCTCGAGGGCATCTTACATCTGATGCTGCTCAGTCATTTCTAACCATTTACATGAAAAAGCGGACGTTGTAACTGCCTGCTCCATGCCTCAGGCCACATGGCCACATTCCTCCCAAGGCTCGGAATAATGTAAAATTCCAACAGGTGGCTCCCATCTATAATCCCAGCACTTTGGGAGGCTGAGGTGGCTGGATAACTTTAGGAAAGGAGTTCGAAACCAGCCTGGCCAACATGGCAAAACCCCGTCTCTACTAAATATACAAAAATTAGCCGGTGTGGTTGCGGGCACCTGTAGTCGCAGCTACTTGGGAGGCTGAGGCGGGAGGATTGCTTGAGCCTGGGAGTTTGAGGCTGCAGTGAGCCATGATTGCAGTACTGCACTCCAGCCTGGGTCTGGGTGACAGAGGGAGACCTTGTCCAAATGTATTAAGAATACAAAGAATTATTTGATGATTTCACACTTCTGAATTTGGTATTTGGCTCTGCATGCACAGTGGCTGTTGACCCACAGCCTCCCAGGAAAAAGGCTTCTTTTCCATGTCTCTCTCTTTTGTGTGGTTCACCACGAGGAAGAAAATAATAAGATTCTCCTTCCATCTCATTTTATGTATTGAGAACATGGCTCTGTGACCAGTGAAAATACTCTCTTTGGTTTCTGTCAGCCGGAACGGTTGTGGGGACAAGTCGTTGCTAGGCTGCTAGCCAGCTGCCCGGGAATCAGAGACACGGTGTCTCTGGAACGGTTCCAGCTCTCAGAGGACTCTGTCCCACTTGTCTCAGCTTTCATTGTCTTGATAACAATTAGGATCTTTGCTTGTTTAGGCTGTCTTGAGAAAGACTTTGGAGCTGGAGGGGGATTGCATCATTTCCAGACTGTTTGGGATGTTCTTCTGTGTCTACGGTTAAGCCAGAAAAGGCATACTGATTTTAAGCCATAAAAAGGCTTATTGGTTTTGAGTCACAAAGTAGAGATAACACTGAAGATTCAGACTTTTGAATCTACAAGTATTTATTTATTTATTTATTTATTTTTAAAGACGGGGTTTCACCATGTTGGTCAGGCTGGTCTTGAACTCCCAACCTCAGGTGATCTGCCCGCCTTGGCCTCCAAAGTGCTTGGATTACAGGCGTGGGCCACCACGTCCGGCCTCTACAAGTATTTTTAAGAGTGCTATTGGCAGGTGTGGTGGCTCACACCTGCAATCTCAACACTGTGGGAGACTAAGGTGGGAGGATCACTTGAGCTCAGGAGGTTGAGGCTTCAGTGAGCTATGATCCTGCCTGCACTCCAGCCTGGGCAACACAGTGAGAACCCCATCTCTAAACTAAAAAAAAAAGTGCTTTCATCTTAAAAACTGTCCTATTGGTAAATAGAGAAAGATCAAATTAAAAAGAAGACACAAAGAAATATAATGGGCTGGGCACAGTGGCTCACGACTGTAATCCCAGCAGTTTGGGAGGCTGAGAGGGGCGGATCACGAGGTCAGGAGTTTGAGACCAGCCTGGCCAATATAGTGAAACCCCTGTCTCTACTAAAAATACAAAAATTAGCTGGGTGTGGTGTCACGAGCCTATAGTCCCAGCTTTTCGGGAGGCTGAGTCAAAAGAATCCCTTGAATCTGGGAGGCAGAGGTTGCAGTGAGCCGAGATCGCACCACTGCTCTCCAGCCTGGGCCACAGAGCAAGATTCAGTCTCAAAAAAAAAAAACGTATATATATATGTGCGTTAGCTTTAGGGACTTAATTTAATCTTTCTCAAGATTAAAGAACAGAAATCAGATGTAGAAAAAAAGTTAAAATCCGTACCCTCTGTAAATTCTCCCTCTTCACCCACCTGTGCTCCACTCAACCTCTAAGTTCCTGTCCCTGATCCCCCAGAGGATCTTTCGGATATCTGGGCCCCTGACTTAAACCTACCTTCCTCAAAACTTGGCCCTATCTGCTCAGCAAATTTCTTTTCTTTTTTTTTTTTTTTT
>NW_022437169.1:87304-118178 GCF_009761245.1 Sapajus apella | reverse complement strand
GGCAGACACACTCTGCTCTCATTCTCCTTTTTTTTTTTTTCTGTCAACACAGCAGAACAGATCTGTTCTCATGTTACCAATGGTATCCTTTCTTTGTGTATTTTTTAGTTTTATATGTATTTTCCTTGCTGTGATTTATAAAGTTAATCTTAACTATTTTCTGTGAGCCTCTATTATTGTAGGTAAATCATTTTATGTTTTTCAGTGAATGGTTTCACCTGCATTTTCTCTGTCTATTCTGTCTGGTTTCTATCATCATTAGTACTAATCATTTTATAATTTATAGTTTTTGTCTGGCTCATTCTTTTTATCCTGTTTCTGCTATTTGC
The DNA here is from genome assembly GCF_009761245.1 of Sapajus apella. NCBI lineage: Eukaryota > Metazoa > Chordata > Mammalia > Primates > Cebidae > Sapajus > Sapajus apella. Next base: position 117,849 of record NW_022437169.1, on the reverse strand, counting down.
TGCCTACAGAGATGTTTTAAATTCTTTTGCAATATCATAGTTCCGCAGCATTTATTCTGGTCTGTTCTCATTTCACTTTCACCTTATAGGTGACACCTTAAATGTAGGCCATGAGCCCTGTTCAGTCTGTCTCAGTTCTTGCTGACTTTGGTGTGTTTATTTGTGAGAAAGGGTCTCACTCTGTCGGCCAGGCTGGAGTGCAGTGGCGAGATCTTCGCTGATGCAGCCTCGACCTCCCGGGCTCAGGTGATCCTCTTGCCTCAGTCAGCCTCCTGAGTAACTGGGACCACAGGTGCACCCAACCACACCCAACTAACTTTTTTTTTTGAGACAGCGTCTTGCTATGTTGCTGATAGGTCTTGAGACCTCTCTGTGCTGCTGGAAATGACTGAGGAGCCCCAGGAGCTTTGGCTGACTGAGGTTGTGGCTGTGGACATTCCTCAGATTGGGAATCAAAGCTCAGATGGTGCTGAAACATCACCTCATTCACCTAAAAGCAATACATTAGGCTGGGCATGGTGGCTCATGCCTGGAATCCCAGGCCTTAGGGAGGCAGAGGCGGGCGGGTCACGTGAACTCAGGAATTCAAGACAAGCTTGGGTGAAGCGGCAAAACCACATCTCTGCTAAAAATACAAAATACCTGGGTGTGGTGGCACACGCCTGTGGTTCCAGCTACTTGGGAGGCTGAGGTGGGAGAAACAGCTGAGGGCAGGCCTTTTAGGCTGCAGTGAGTCATGATCGTACCACTGGATTTCAGCCTGGGTGACAGAGAGACCCTGCCTCCAAAAAAAAAAAAAAAAAAAAAAAAGCCCAACGTGGTGGCTCACAGCACTTTGGGAGGCTGAGGCAGGCAGATCACTTGAGGTTGGCAGTTGGAGACCAGCCTGGACAACATGGGGAAACCCCATTCAACTAAAAATACAAAATTAGCCGGGTGTGGTGGTGCATATCTATAATCCCAGCTAATCGGGAGGCTGAGGCAGCAGAATCGCTTGAACCCAGGAGGCGGAGGTTGCAGTGAGCAGAGATCACGCCACTGCACTCCAGCCTGGGCAACAAGAGCAAAACTTCATCTAAGAAAAAAAAAAAAAGGCAACCTATTAACATAGCAGATTTCCAAGTCTTAATAGTTGTGGTTTATCAGTTACCGTTTTTTTTTTTTTTTTTTGAGATGGGGCTCAGCAACAGCTCTGTCACCCAGGCTGGAGTACAGTTGCAGGATCACAGCTCACTACAGCCTTGAACACCTGGGCTCCAGTGATCCTCCTGTCTCATCCTCCTGAGTAGCTGGGAATACAGGCATATGCTACCACATTTGGCCAACTTTTAAAGATTTTATAGTGATGGGATCTCACTACATTGCCCAGGATGGTCTCAAACTGGTCCCAAGTTATCCTCCCCGCTCAGCCTCCCAAAGTGCTGTGATCACAGGTGTGAGTCACCACGCCCGGCTTGGCCTGGGTTTAAAGAAACCACCAGGCCAAGCGTGGTGGTTCACACCTGTAATCCCAGCACTCTGGGAGGCCAAGGTGGGCAGATCACCTGAGGTCAGGAGTTCGAGACTAGTCTGGCCAAGAGGATGAAATTCTGTCTCTACTAAAAATACAAAAAATTAGCCGGGCATGGTGGTGGGCACCTGTAATCCCAGCTACTCGAGAGGCCGAGGCAGGAGAATCGCTTGAACCCAGGAGGCAGAGGTTGCAGTGAACTGAGATCGCGCCACTGCATTCCAGCCTGGGCAACAAGAGGGAATCTCCTTCTAAAAAAAAAAAAAAAAGGGAAACCACCAAAGGACAGTGCAGTGTCCCAGCTCTGGTGATGTCTGGGAGCCATTCCTAGGTTTCAAGGGGTAGAGGGAGGGAATGGTTACAAGACATTGACAGGGTAGCTTTATGGAGAGGGCCACCTGTCAAAAATGTGACCTTGATGGAGGGATTCAGGTCACCCACAGACATCTAGCAGGAAAGGACCAAGAGAGAGTCTTACCCTGACTCTGCCCTCCTCCAGTCCCCATCCCCGGCTGCTGCCTGCCATTGACCAAACTCACAAGAAGCCAGAGGGTGAGGAAGGCCTCTGACGCTGTCCTCAGGGGTCAGCCTCTGGGAGCGCAGTGCAGGTGGCAAAACGATGGAGGGTAGATTTGGCAGAGAAGGGACACACACTGACCGCCTGGGTTTGGGCCATGGTAACCCGGGACTGACTCTGTATTTCCTTAGTCAAACCGACACCTTATCCTTTGGTCAGGGCATAATAAAAAACTGCTGTCTATTCTGAAGAGAATTACTGTGAATGGCTGTAATATGGGGTTGATTATTGATATTACATGGCTTGCAAGTTTTAAAGTAACTTTATTTTTGTGTAGTGGCAAACATTAGGTTCTAGGGCTACCTCTGGCCCTTAGTAGCTAGGATGGTTTAGCAAGTTAGTTTTCACAGGGATAAAGGGATCAGTCGTCTGCATCTCCTAGGAAATATCAATCGTGAAAGCCCCAGACACGGAAGCACTAGACAAATGTTAAATTAGAATATTTTGCATGCCATAGAGTTTCAGATTGTCTTGAAATGAACGGGTTCATGTTTATGTTCTGGTTCACAGCGCGAGTGTATCTCTGTCCACGTGGGGCAGGCGGGTGCCCAGATTGGCAATGCCTGCTGGGAACTGTACTTCCTTGAACATGAAATTCAGCCTGATGGTCAAATGCCAAAGTGACAAAACCGTTGGTGGTGGGGATGACTCCTTCAACACGTTCTTCAGTGAGACTGGGGCTGGCAAGCATGTGCCCAGAGCAGTGTTTGTTTTGAGACAGTCTCACTCTGTTGCCCAGACTAGAGTGCAGTGGTGCAATCTCAGGTCACTGCAATCTCTGGCTCCCATGTTCAAGTGATTCTCGTGCCTTATCCTCCCGAGTAGCATAGGCATACACCACAACACCTGGCTAATTTTTTTTTTTTTTTGTAGAGACAGGGTTTGCCATTTTGGCCAGACTGGTCTCTAACTCCAGACCTCAGGTGATCTGCCTGCCTCAGCCTCCCAAAGTGCTAGGATTACAGGCGTGAGCCATTGTGCCCAGGCCCCCGAATACATCTTGACTGTGTCCTGCCACCTCCCTCCTCCTGGCCTGGGCCTACCAGCACCTGGACAGCTCTCTGCCTCGCCCACCCTCTCCTACCACCCTAGTTCACAGCTTCAGGGCCCTGCCGATTCCCCGTCCTGCTCTGTGTAACTTTTACTGCTCCCCTAGCTCGGGAGCCTCCTCCCATCTCCATCACTGGTGGTTTTGCTTGCCACCTCTCACTGGACTGAGTGTGGTCATCTCACTTCCCTGCCACACCCTCCGCACTGAGAGCTGGCCTGGCACCCAGAATCCCTGAGTAAGTGGCAACATCCCCTGGAGTGACAAAGACTTTTCCCAGTTTCTTCCTCCCCCTGGATACCTGCCCTTCAATTGCTCATCTCAGCTGGCAGTCCATGCAGCCCTACCCTGGGCTGTCCCTCAGCCCCTCTCCACCCTCCCTTGGGCCTGAATTCTGGGTGGCAATGAGGTGGGCACTGTGGGGAGGGGCATGCAGGAGGTGCAACCAGAGCCCCCGGGCTCTCACAGGCCCCTGGCTCTGGGCTCCTGGCCTCATCACACCTGGTGACACCTGGAAGGTGGCTCTAACTCAGGAGTGAGGTGGATAAGGGGGCTGGAGTGTGGCCATGCGACCAGCACACGGCATACGTGTGGCACTGCCCAGAGGCTTGGGGAAGGTGGAGCCTCTGTTTCAGCCTCCAGACTTCCTGTCTGGGTAGGGGACAGCTTCTAAGAGGCCAAGGTGTTTGTCACACCTGGGGCTGTGGCCTCCAGCACAGCACACCACCCCTCGGCCTGCTGTCCTTCCCTGGAGGGGTCATTCTTTTTTTTTTTTTTTTTTTTTGAGACGGAGTTTCACTCATGTTACCCAGGCTGGAGTGCAATGGCGCGATCTCGGCTCATTGCAACCTCCGCCTCCTGGGTTCAGGCAATTCTCCCGCCTCAGCCTCCTGAGTAGCTGGGATTACAGGCATGCACCACCATGCCCAGCTAATTTTTTGTATTTTTTTTTAGTAGAGACGGGGTTTCACCGTCTTTAGTGATCCACCCGCCTCGGCCTCCCAAAGTGCTGGGATTACAGGCTTGAGCCACCGCGCCCGGCTGGAGGGGTCATTCTTTACAGGGCACAAGTCTCACTCACCACAGTTCACCTCTTGGGTGTAGGATGTTGATCCTGTCCCCGGATGCCAGCCCAGCTGTGGGTTATAGAACCACTGCCGTACCATATCTCTAATAAACAGAGCCAAGAATCTTGTGCTGCCGGGAATCTTGCCCTGGGGCTCTGGTTGTACCTCCTGCATGGCCCTCCCCACAGTGCCAACCTCACTGCCACTCAGAGCTCAGGCCCTCGGGGCAGTGATGGCCTACCTTGTCCCGCCCTTGCAACTTAAAGCTTCTCCTGCTTCCTGGGGTCAGGAACTTTCCATGGAAAGAAGGGAGGGCACCAACCCCTCAAGATAAGCCAATAAACACGATCTGTGAAAGAACAGGCAGCAAGAGAGGCGGAGGGAATGGGGTGGGGTGGGGGCTGGAGAGAAAGGTGAATGCATGGCAGCTGGGCTGTGGGGCAGAACTGGAGAGGCCCCAGGCCAAGGAAAAAGAGGGCCTTGCAGGGGAGCTACTGTTCCTGCAGAAAGAAAGGAGGCCTCTGGAGGTCAGATCGAGACACATCTGCTAGCATGCAGATGCCTGGGGCCTCTGGGGGCAGGGGAAGTGGGTACCCAGACCCTGCCCCCATAAGGGCAGCCTGCTCTCCTCCCCTTCCCAGGATGCCTTCCCCTTCTCTTGCTTCTAGGCAGGGAGCCAGCTGTGTGCCTCCTTCCAATGGGAGGTTCTGCTGCATTTCAGAGCAAGCTGTTCGGAGCAGAAGCAACAGGACTCAGGCTCCATCACACACACTCAGCCTCATCATCTGCTCAGCCCCAGTCACCAAGCTGGAGAGAGAGGAGGCCCTTCAGACCCCGCAGGCCTCTGTACCCTGGGAGTTCTGCCTCTGACTCCCATCCTGCAATTTTCAGAGGGAAGACGGTCAGGGCTGGCCAAGCCCCTGCACAGGACCTGGGCCCAGGTAGGGTACAGGCAGGGGATGGCAGGAAGACCTCTGCCTTCCCTGCTCCCTTGGCACTTCCCTGGAGGCTTAATGCCACAGGACTGGGACCAAAACTGTTTTTGTTTTGTTTTTTAAAGTGTTTTGTTGTTTAATTTTGAGAGGAGTTTCGCGCTGTCACCCAGGCTGTAGTGTAATACTGTGATCTCAGCTCACTGCAACCCCCACCTCCTGGGTTCAAGTGATTCTCCTGCCTCAGCCTCTAGGGTAGCTGGGACTACATGCATGTGCCACCATGCCCAGCTAATTTTTGTATTTTTAGTAGAGACGGGGTTTTACCATGTTGGCCAGGCTGGCCTTGAACTCCTGGCCTCAAATGATATGCCCGCCTTGGCCTCCCAAAGTGCTGGGATTACAGGTGTGAGCCACTGAGCCAGACCCTAAACTGTCATTTTTTTTTTTTTTTTTTTTTTGAGACGGAGTCTCGCTCTGTTGCCCAGGTTGGAGTGCAATGGCCCAATCTCTGCTCACTGCAACCTCTGCCTGCTGGATTCAAGCGATTCTCCTGCCTCAGCCACCTGAGTAGCTGGGATTACAGGCGCCCACCACCACACCCAGCTAATTTTTATATTTTTAGTAGAGATGGGGTTTCATCATATTGGCCAGGCTGGTCTCGAACTGCTGACCTAGTGATCCGCCCGCCTTGGCCTCCCAAAGTGCTGGGATTATAGGCACAAGCCACTGCCCCTGGCCTCCAAAACTGTCATTAATTTTTTTTTTTTTTTTTTTTAATAGACAGGGTCTCACTTTGTCACCCAGACTGGTCTCAAACTCATAGGCTCGAACGATCTTCCTGCCTTGGCCTCCCAAATTGCTGAGATTATAGGCGTGAGCCACCGCCCTTAGCCAAAGGCCTTCTTGATTCCCGACTTTGTGGAATGGAGGCATGAGTGAAGAGGTGGAAAGAGGCGGAGGCGGAGGCGACCTAGACGACCTGGACTACTCTGGGGCACCCACTCTGCGTCCACCTGGCCTGGACATGCCTCCTAAGGACAGCAGCGAGGCCAGGGAGCAGAGCCCACGGATGGGCCCTGCAGGTGCTGAGACGGACAGACAAGCGTGGTCAAGGCTCAGGGCCAAGCCGCCGCTGTGCAGCGCCTGCCCCTCCCTGCCCCGCCACCCCTGCCACCGGGGCGGGGACAGCGGGCCCAGCTCTGCCCCCGAGTCTCGGGCACACTGGACGTGAGCAGAGACGCGGCCGAAGAGTACGGGGGCTCGTTCGCCAGCCTCTACTCGGCACACACCGACTTGGGCATCTCCAAGACCGCCAGAGGGGGCCACGTTCACCTTCAGCAGGTCCACCAGAATCCTGGCGGGGACAGACGCGGGGCGGGTGAGCCCTCCTCGCCCGGCGCGGACCCAGGCCCCTCCTTGAAGACCCGACAAGGGCGGGAGTCTCCTCCCGACCAGCGAGCTGACAGCGAGAGCAGAGGTGGGGACTTCCGGGGGGCGCGCGACCCCACCAGCCCCGCTCACTTGAACTCGTCGGGGTCGATGGCGCCGCCCGCCGCCTGGGCCAGCTCGTACAGCTCAATTTCCTCAGCGCTCAGCACCTTTTACCGCTGCAGTGAGAGCTTCTGCCCGGCAGCTCCAGCCCCGGGGGCTCAGGGGGCCCCAGCCCAGGACCTGCGCCCTGCGGCCCCACGCCCCCAAACCCCCAAGCCCCCGCGGAACTTGCGCCCCGCCGCGCCACGCTCCCACCACGCGCCCTAGCGGCTGCGCCTGCTGCCCTCTCCCTGCAGCGCCTGTGCCCGGCCTCCCAGGCGTCCGTGGCCTACAGCAGGGGCCCGCTCGGTGGTGATCAGGGCCTCCCTGATAGAGGCCCTGGTTGAGCATTGGTCATACTCGCTTAGGTGGCTGCACCCAGCCCAGTGCCAGGCATACATTGAACGCTAAATGCCTCTTGCAAGAAAGCGTGCAATTGTTTTATCCGCGCTGGTGCCCCACTAGGGGGCGCTCCAAGGCGGCACTAATCAACCGACCCTGCCTAGGCGCAGGTGCACTCCTTGCTGGGGAGAAGGTGCGTGAGCTCAACGGCAGGGGGAGCGGAGGCTGCCACTACGCAGGCGCATTCAGAGGCAGACGACCCCCCCCCCCCACCGCCCTCCGCCCTCCGCCCCTCGCACTCCTCCCTCGCCACCTCCCCTCCGCCACCCGGCGGCCTTCGCGTTGGGCACGCGCCTTTTGACGTAGCGTCCTGAAGAGGCAGAGGCGCTTTTCCCGCAGGACGCCCCACGCAGCTTCATAACGACATTTCGCAAGGGGTGGCCGAATAGCGGCTTCCGGCTCAGAGGCGGGCAACGCTATGGGTCCCACAGGTGTGTGGCAGGGGGCGCGCGTGGGTCGGCTTTCCCGAGTCCCTGCCGAGGCCGTCTCCGTTCCTCCGCGAGTCCCGGGACTTGGACGGCCCCGGCCACTCTGCCCGGGCCGGGCGGGCCTGGGAGGCAAGGGCCCCAGTTGAGTCCTCATGCCGCCCTTCTGGGCCATGCCTTTGTGCCAGCCTCCTGCGCGGCTCTTGTTGAAGGTTAACGTTCGTTGAAGGAACGGAGGGAAGGAGAGCTTCGTGTTGAAGTTGAGCCTTGGGCTCAGCAGGTGCTGTGGGAGGAAGAGCCGAGTGTGGGTCCCAGCTCCACTCTTCCCGCTGTTTGCTCCACTTCTCCAAGCCTCGGTCTCCTCATCTGTGATAGGAAGGCCCCGTTTCCCAATTGACAGGACCGTTGGGCTGCTGCTGCTGCTGCTGCTCGGGGGAGGTCTCGGCAGTGACAGGATTTACTTGGAATGACTGGCATTGCCCGAGGGCTATTGCTCTCGGAAGAAGCCCCCAGATGGGCTCTGAAGCAGCTCCTGAAGAAAGTGGGTGGCGAAGAGGCGAGATGAAGCGGACGCTGGGTGCCTGGCACGCAGAGGGGTGTGATGCGGGAGTGTGGCCGTGGCAGGGTCAGAGAACGGGTGTAGGAGACGCTGACCTTTCTTGGAAACTCCTGGGTTTGAATTTCCTCTTGGAAATGCCTCTGGGCCTCAGTCTTTCTTTTCTTCCTTATTTTTTTTGAGATGGATTTTCGCTCGCGTTGCCCAGGCTGGAATGCAATGGTGCGATCTTGGCTCACTGCGACCTCCGTCTCCTGGGTTCAAGCGATTCTCCTGCCTCAGCCTCCCGAGTAGCTGGGTTTACAGGCATGTGCCGTCACGCCTGGCTAATTTTGTATTTTTAGTAGAGATGAGGTTTCTCCATGTTGGTCAGGCCCTCGAACTCTGGCCTCGGGTAATCTGCCTGCCTCGGCCTCCCAAAGTGCTGGGATTACAGGTGTGAGCCACTGTGCCCGCCTAGGGTCTCAGTCTTTCAAGCCCTGCCTATGAAAGCTTCCTGTGAGCAGAGATGCTCTCACTTCAGAGAAAGCTCTGGACTTAAAACAGTCCCCGATTTTGTGCTGCTCTGATCATTTTGAAGTAGTGTACAGTATTTTCTTGACCAAGTACGTCAGCACTGAAGTGTTTTAAGTTTTCCTTAACACTGAACTTGATAGGCAGGTTAAGAATGGAAAAAACTGGCGTGGTGGCTCACACCTGTAATCCTAGCACTTTGAGAGGCTGAGTTGGATGGATCATGAGGTCAAGAGATCGAGACCATCCTGACCAACATAGTGAAACCCCTTCTATACTAAAATACAAAAAAATGAGCTGGGTGTAGTGGTGCGTGCTTGTAGTCCCAGCCACTGGGGAGGCTGAGGCAAGAGAATTGCTTGAAGCTGGGAGGGGGAGGTTGCAGTGAGCCGAGATCACCACTGCACTCCAGCCTGGCACCTGGTAAAAGAGCAAGACTTTGTCTAAAAAAAAAAAAAAAAAAATTGAAAAAACCTGAGAGATGTTCTTATTGCCAAGTGCCAGAGATTCCTGTCTCACCCCTCCCAACTGCCTACATGGCCTCCTTACACCCAGCCTCTCTTCTTCCACAGGGACTGCCAGGTGCCACCCCTGTGCCTTTACTTCTGCAGCAGGCAGAGCTGGGCCAGGAAAGCTGACACTAGCCCACCAGTGGGACTTGGCTGACTTCCTCTCTGTGCAGTCTGAGCATTTTTCATTTCTGACCTGGATGGGTGGAGAGGTGGGAATCTGGAGAGCTGATCCTAGTTTTCCGATGGTTCATTCAAAAGCTCCCCTGGTGGAGCTCCAATCATTATGTAGAGCACAGATTTACACAGAGTAAATCTGGCTTTACTTTTAAAAGGCTTTCTCTTTCTTCTCACTAAACAGCAAAACCCAATAATATGGAGGGGATTCTGGAGGGGATTTGCCCTCATCTAAGAGATTTGTGCGGCCCTCTTTGTACTTCAGTCTTGGTTCTGCTGTTTACTAGCTGGGTGGGGTAAGTGACTTATTCCCTTTCTGCCTCTCCCTCATCTATACTGACCTGTACTTTGATACATCTGTATTTGAGGATGGTTTTTCTATTCTTGTTTGACAAACTTAGCAGCTTAAACCAGTACCCATTTATTTATTTATTTATTTATTTATTTTTGAGACGGAGTTTCACTCATGTTACCCAGGCTAGAGTGCAATGGCGCGATCTCGGCTCACTGCAACCTCCGCCTCCTGGGTTCAGGCAATTCTCCTGCCTCAGCCTCCTGAGTAGCCGGGATTACAGGCATGCACCACCATGCCCAGCTAATTTTTTGTATTTTTTAGTAGAGACGGGGTTTCACCATGTTGACCAGGATGGTCTCGATCTCTTGACCTCGTGATCCACCCGCCTCGGCCTCCCAAAGTGCTGGGATTACAGGCTTGAGCCACCGCGCCCGGCCCAGTACCCATTTATTATCGCATCGTTATGTAGTCTGAAGTTCAGGTAGGCCCAGCTGCACATCACAAGGCTGAACTCAAGGTGTTGGCAGCTTTGCTTTTACCTGGAAGCTCTAGGGAAGAAGCTGCTTCAAGGCTAGGTTGCTGGCAGAATCGAGTTCCTTGGAGTTGTAGAACCAAGGTCTCTGTTTCCTTGCTGGCTGTCAGCTGGGGACTACTCTGTAATTTAAGGTCTACTAACTTAGGACTCTAATTGTATCTCCAGAATGCCTTCATTGCCGTACCTAGATGAGTATTTCACTGAACAACCGGGGGACAGGAATCTTGGGTGGCTATCTTTAGAATTCTGCCTACCACTGAGGATGAAATGAGGAAATATATGGAGAGCCCTTAGAGCAAGATCTGTCATACAGCAAGTGCTGTACAAGCATTACTGAGGATTCACCACCACAAACTTGGCTCTGAAGCTGGCCACTGTGGGCTGCATGAGAATGGTGTTTCTATAAAACATGGGAATTGCCGGTCAGGCACAGTAACTCATGCCTGCAATCCTAGCACTTTGGGAGGCTGACATGGGAGGATTGCTTGAGCCTAGGAGTTGAAGACCAGCCTAGCCAACACAGCAAGACCTCATCTCTACACACACACACACACTCTCTCTCTCTCTCTGTCTCTCTCTCTCTTAGCTGGGCATGGTGGCATGTATCTGTAGTCCCAGCTACTAAGGAGGCTAAGGTGGGGGGATTGCATCAGCCCAGGTTGAGGCCACAGTGAGCCATGATCATGCCATTGCATTGCATTGCAGCTGCTTGGGAGGCTAAGGCAGGAAGATCATGTGAACCCAGGAGTTTGAAGTCGCAGTGAGCTGTGATCATGCCACTGCATTCTAGCCTGGGTAACAGAGCAAGACTCTGTATCTAAAAAAATAAATAAAACATGGGAATTGGCAGTGTAGTACGTGTGCTGAGTTACACAAATGTTTTCCTGGGCATTGTGAAACTATATAATTTTTGTTAGGACCAGGTATCGTGGCTTACACCTGTACTCTCAGCACTTTGGGAGGCTGAGGTGGGAGGACTGCCTGAGGCCAGGAATTCTAGCCTGGGCAACATAGTGAGACCCCATCTCTACAAAATCAGAAAATTAGCTGGGTGTGTTGGTGTATACTTGCAGTCCTAGCTGCTCAGGAGGCTGTGGTGGGAGGATTGCTTGAGCCAGGAGTTTGAAGTTGACCTTGTCTCTGAAAAATAAAAAGATTCTGTTGTGTTGTAAATGTTGACATTTCATCTTTGTTTTTCCACAGTGGATTACTAAGAAGGTCAGTTTTGACTCTCCATTGGAGGCTGCTATGGTGTTTCCTCACCTGCTGCAGCCTAGCTTTCTACTGGTAAATATCAGCTGCCTGCATGAGTGTCAGTGTGGCCACAGTTGTGTAGCTGAGGGACTTGAATGTTGTTTCTGCTGACTTAAAGCTTTCTAGTGGTGTTTTTTTAGGGTCATGTGTTGGAAATAACACCAGATTCAGGGTTAGACTTTTTCAGCTTGACTTTGCCTCCTTATTCCTGAGATCTTGGATTTACTCAGCCTCTGAGCTCTGGTTTTCTCATACAAGACAAGTTCATTGAAATGTTATTTTCCTTCCTTCCCAAGGGTATGAGGATGAGGAGAAAGTGAGAAGGATGTATTTCAGCATGTTCATGACCAGGCCGGGCATGGTGGCTCACACCTTTAATCCCAGCACTTTGGGAGGCTGAGGCAGGTGGATCATGAGGTCAGGAGATCGAGGCAATCCTGACCAACATGGTGAAACCCTGTCTCTACTAAAAATACAAAATTAGCTGGGCGTGGTGGCGCATGCCTGTAATCCCAGTTACTTCTGAGGCTGAGGCAGGAGAACTGCTTGAACCCAGGAGGCGGAGGTTGTGGTGAGCTGAGATCGCGCCATCGCACTCCAGCCTGGGCAACAAGAGTGAAACCCCATCTCAGAAAAAAAAAAAAAAAAAAAGAATGTTCACGACCTGTACATCCTTATGCAGATATGAAGCTATTCTAGTAATTATAACTATCATCAGTGAAAAATGGAGAGGCACTGCTGTGCTGGGGACAGCTAGGCTTGCACTTTAAGGATTAAACATGATGCTGAGAACTGAGTGCAGTGACTTGTACCTGTAGTTCCAGCTACTCGGGCGACTGAGGTAAGAGGGTCGCTTGCACACAGGAGTTTGAGACTAGTCTGAGCGACATAGTGAGACCCCGTAAAATAGTAAAAAAAAATTAGCCAGGCATGATGGCACATGCCTATTGTCCAAGCCGCTTGGACAGCTGAGGCAGGAAGATCACTTGAGCTCAGGAAGTTCAGGTTGCAGTGAGCCGTGATGGAGCCACTGCACTTCAGCCTGGGCCACAGAGCAATACGCTGTCTCAAAACAAAAACAAAACCAAAACAAAGCAATTTTTCTCTCTCACTCTTTCATTTTCCTTCAGTCATCCCTGCCTTGGTGTGCCTCTTCCTAACTGTACTCTGGAAAGCAAGGCTGTAGCTGCAGAGCTGTGTTTGGCCTGGGCCCTGCTCATCTCCCAGATCCCCAACCCTCACACAGTTCAAGTTACAGATAGACAGGCAGTCACAGTATGCCATGAATGCAATTTGGCATTCCTTTTCTTTTTTTCTTGAGACAGAGTCTCTATCATTCAGGCTGGAGTGTGGTGGCTTAATCTTGGGTCACTGCCACCTCCACCTCCCAAGTTCAAGCCAATGTCCTGCTGCAGCCTCCCGAATAGCTGGAATCACAGGCATGTACTACCACACCAGCTAATTTTTGTATTTTTTTTTTTTTTTTTTTTAGTAGAGACAGGGTTTCACTTTGTTGGTCAGGCTGGTCTTGAACTTCTGACTTCAGGTGATCTCGCTGACTCAGCCTCCCAAAGTGCTAGGATTACAGGTGTGAGCCACTGCGTCCAGCCCTGACTTTACTTCTAAAAGTCTTTTTCTTTCTTCTCACTAAACAACTTTACATCATCAAATAACCTGTTTACCACTTAGAGATCTTTTATTTTATACAGAACTCAGTTTTTTCCTATTTCTCCTTTAAGTAAAACCTTTCAGCCAGGCATGGTGACTCCTGCCTATAATCCCAGCACTTTGGGAGGCCGAGGTGGGCCAATCACCTGAGGTTGGGATTTTGAAACTAGCCTGACCAACATGGAGAAACCCCGTCCCTACTAAAAATACAAAATTAGTTGGGCGTGATGGCACATGCCTGTAATCCCAGCTCCTCTGGAGGCTGAGGCAGGAGAATTGCTTGAACCTGCGAGGCGGAGGTTGTGGTGAGCCGAGATTGCACCATTGCACTCCAGCCTGGGCATCAAGAGCTTAAACTCCGTCTCAAAAACAAAACACAACAAGCGTCCCTGTTGGTGGCAATCAAAGAGTTGTTGCTTGGGTATGAGAGGAGGGTCTGGAAAGGAGGGATTCTAAAAAGAGACAAGAGGGAACTTTCTAGGGGGCAGAAATACTCTATAATGACTGTGGTGCTGGTTACATAGGCTTAGAGGTTTGTTAAAACTTAAACTGTACACTTAGATCTGTGCATTTTGTATGTAATTATGCTTTCTTTCTTCTTTTTTTTTTTAAGTTTAAAAAGCTCTCTGTCCCATCCCAGCCCATAGTAAATCGAACTTGGCCATGAGGGCTGGATCCAGGGTCTGTACTGAGATATATCTGGAGCCCCAGTCACCCTGGGAGAGGCCTTGGAGGAGCTGTTCTCCCTCCACTTCCCCCATCCCTCTCATGAGACTCACTCCCAGGGATGGTGCTGGAAGAGGTGGGGCCGTCAAAGTACTGATTTGCTTTCTTTCATGTCTGGACCCTGGAAAACGTACATCCTGCACAGAAAATGCCATCTCACGCTTTGTAGCACATTGTAGTCATGTCCAGTAGGTTTGCTCCAGGCAGAGCACACCTGCTGCTATGATGAGACACAGGGCGTTTTATTGTTTGATTTTTCCTAGTAACCAACATGCTGAGTTTCCTAGCCAAGGAGAGCTTAGATCAAACCTCAGCATAGGCGCCAATACACTTCATAGTTTAAGACGCAAAGCTCATGTAACAAATCTGCACACCATGTACTTGTACCCTAGAACTTAAAATAAAAGTTAAGAAAAAATACAGATAGATTTTTTTTAAAGAGTTTGTTTCAAAATTCAAATATGAATCAGCCATGTCTATTGCCAATAATACTGTCTGTGTATGTTTGCCTGTATAAATAATACTCTGATTTTGTTCAAAAAAGAAGCAAGAAAGTTATTCTGGTGACTCCCTGTCAAACCACCAGGCGGTCCTGCAGCCGCTGAAGGAGCCTGACCTCTCCCTTGGCCTTGGCAGCATGGCCCTATGAGGCCAAGGCAAGTCTGTAGAGAGGGCACTGGAAGTAGAGTCTTGTAAGCAAAGGCTGCACCATGCCACGGGCCTCTCCAGCTGTATATGGCCTGCCCTCCTCCCCGATGCAAAGCCAGGCACACTCAACCACACAAGTATCGAGGGCGAGCAAGCTACAAATCTTGAGAATGGCAGTTATTTAACCCTCCTTGCATTTTTTAGAAAAGACCAAGAAGATGCCAACATTCAGTTAATATGTAGATTTTTAAAAACTACATCTATAAGAAACTTTTTGTCCCCATGATATTCAGGGTAATCACCAGTCACAAGCTTTTATTTATTTATTTATTTGCTTTTCTTTATTCTGTCTTTCAGATTTCCTCTATCAAGAGGTCTCCAGCCTGGGGCAGTGGCATGTGCCTGTCTCAAAAAAGAAAAAAAAAAAGATAAGAAAAAACAAACTTTTCAAATGATATCAATTACCTCATCCCCAAATCAATGTAAAAGTCCATAAAAAGGTGAAATGGGCGGGTGTGGTGGTTCATGCCTGTAATCCCAGCACTTTGGGAGGCAGAGGCAGGCAGATCACTTGAGGTCAAGAGTTTGAGAGCAGTCTGGCCAACATGGAGAAAACCTGTCTCTTCTACAAATACAAAAATTAGCTGGGTGTGGTGGCATATGCCTATAATCTCAGCTACTTGGGAGGCTGAGGCAGGAAAATTGCTTGAACCTGGGAGGTGGAGGTTGCAATGAGCCGAGGTTACGACACTGCACTCCAGCCTGGGTGACAGAGTGAGATTCCGTCTCAAAAAAAAAAAAAAAAAAAGTAAGGTGAAATGAGAGCTGTTAATGTTTTGATAATTTAGGCAAAGTTAACAAAATGAAGTTTATCTTACAAAAAGCACATCTTCTGTTTAATTATATCTAAGTTGTCTTGATAAAGTTTCATTTCTTTCACCATTCTTATAAATGGTTTAGCTATAAATAAAAAAGTAAAATCAGTCTGGGCAGGGTTACTCACACCGTAATCCCAGCACTTTGGAAGGCTGAGGCAGGTGGATCACCTGAGGTCAGGAATTTGAGACCACCTGACCAATATGGTGAAACCCTGTCTCTACTAAAAATAAAAAAAATAGCCGGGCATAGTGGTAGGCACCTGTAGTCTCAGCCACTCAGGAGGCTCAGACAGGAGAATTACTTGAACCTGAGAGGTGGAGGGGGTGTAATGAGCTGAGATCGTGCTACTGTACTTCAGCCTGGGCAACAGAGTGAGACTATATCTAAAAAAAAAAAAAAAAGTAAAATCAACAATTTAGTCTAATCAACTATATAAAAATTTGGGGTGTTGCACTAAGGGATACTTTTTTAAAAACTTTACTTTTGGCTGGATGTGGTGGCTCATGCCTAACACTTTGGAAGGCCAAGATGGGTGGATCACCTGAGGTTAGGAGTTTGAGACCAGCCTGGCCAACATGGCAAAACCCCGTCTCTACTAAAAATACAAAAATTAGCTGGGCACAGCGGTGCATGCCTGTAATCCCAGCTACTTGGGAGGCTGAGGCAGGAGAATCGCTTGAACCCAGGAGGCAGAGGTTGAGCCAAGATTGTGCCACTGCACTCCAGCCTGGGTGACAGATTGAGACTGCGTCTTACAATAATAATAATAATAATAATAATAATAATTGTCAATCTGGTTATCTAAAGAGGTAACAATAATCTATTAATGCTTTGGGAAAACAAGTTGGGTTGTCTTTGAAGACCAGGCTTCTTAGTTCATTTAAAAATATTTTAATTTACAGCATGTGCCAAGCATTTTTATCTCCCCAGTATACAGTTGTGAACCAATCAGATAAGGCCCTGACCATTTTCAGCATTCTATCTAGTTGGGGTGGGACTGGAGGCTTAATTAAGAGAGATATAGAAAAATATGCATCTAAGTAACATAAGTATGGAGGTGAGATGAAGCAACTAACAATATGGTAGAGATATCAGTAGTAGTATTTTGCAGCCTTGTAACCTCTATTTGACTTTTAGGTTTGGGTAGTATTTAAGTTATAGGTAGTGTAAAAAAGCCTTAATTTTTCACTTTCCTTGCTGGTAAAGGTATGTTTATTTAGACTCTTCTTCTTTTTTTTTTTTAGATGGAGTCTCGCTTTGTTGCCAGACTGGAGTGCAGTGGCGTGATCTTGGCTCACTGCAACCTCCGCCTCCCTGGTTCAAGTGATTCTCCTGCCTCAACCTCCTGAGTAGCTGGGACTACAGGCGCGTGCCACCACACCCAGCTAATTTTGTATTTTTAGGGACGGGGTTTCACCACATTGGCCAGGATGGTTTCAATCTTGTGACCTTGTGATCCGCCTGCCTCAGCCTCTCAAAGTGTTGGGATTACAGGTGTGAGCCACCGTGCCCGGCCCTAGACTCTTCATTTAAAGTAGCATTTAACATGGCTGGGTGTGGTGGCTCACACCTGTAATCCCAGGACTTTGGGAAGCTGAGGTGGGCAGATCACTTGAGGTCAGGAGTTTGAGACCAGCCTGGCCAACATGGTGAAACCCAGTCTCTACCAAAAATACAAAATTTAACCGGGTGTAGTGGCAGGCGCCTGTAGTCCCAGCTACTCAGGAGGTGAGGCAGGAGAATCACTTGAACCAGGGAGGCTGAGGTTGCAGTGAGCTGAGATTGTGCCACTGCACTTCAGCCTGGGTGAGAGAGTGAGACTCTGTTTCAACTAAATAAATACATAAATAAATAAAAATAAAAGTAGTGTTTAACACAACAACTCTGTGAAAGCCATTCCCTTACATAATCACAAGCAAATTAGCTGCATACTCTTTCCTGTATTTTACAATTTAACATGATTTTAGGCCTCAATCTGCTCTTCAAATCACTGATATTTTAAATTTGGTCATGGCCGGGCACGGTGGCTCAAGCCTGTAATCCCAGCACTGTGGGAGGCCGAGGCGGGTGGATCACGAGGTCAAGAGATCGAGACCATCCTGGTCAACATGGTGAAACCCCGTCTCTACTAAAAATACAAAACATTAGCTGGGCAAGGTGGCGCGTGCCTGTAATCCCAGCTACTCAGGAGGCTGAGGCAGGAGAATTGCCTGAACCCAGGAGGCGGAGGTTGCGGTGAGCCGAGATCGTGCCATTGCACTCCAGCCTGGGTAACAAGAGCGAAACTCCGTCTCAAAAAAAAAAAAAAAAAAAAAAAAATTTGGTCATGAGTAGAAAGTGAGTTTTGACTTATAGAGTGATTATATTTTTACTTTAAAAACTTGTTAATATTTTAGGACAGTTTGGAGCCTCTATTTTTTTTTAATATTTAAATTCCCATTGCTTAGTCTAATAGCTTCTGCTAAGTGAAAATATTATATATGCAATTAAACAAATTGGCATATGCTTTCAGGAATTTTCTTTAATTTTTAAATTTTGTCATTATTGAGGTTAATTTTTTTACTCACTGTTCACTTATATATAAACACTTTGTGAAGTGAAATAGTCTTAAGTATGATGTATGATACACCTACATATAAATGAAAATGGCATGCACAATGACACTTTGCCATGGGAACTGTACTGGAAGGTTTATGAAAACATGTGAAATTGAACCTACAGTTGTGTTATTAGTGACTATAAGCAGCAGTGCTAAATTTATTGCACTTGATGAATGAATGTATTTAGTCTAGTCACAGTTACTTTGGTTTAAATGCATGTGTCGGCTGGGCATGTTGGCTCACGCCTGTAATCCAAGCACTTTGGAGGTCAAAGTGGGCGGATCACCTGAGGTCGGGAGTTCAAGACTAGCCTGACCAACATGGTGAAACCCTATCTTTTTTAAAAAAAGAAATTAAATGCATGTGTCTTTAGGGTATTAGTTTTCACATGGCTATAAAGACCCCAAACTGGGTAATTTATAAAGAAAAGTGATTGAATTGATTCACACTTCCACAGGGCTGGGGAGGCCTCAGGAAACTTACAGTCATGGTGGAAGGAGAAGAGGCACATTATATGTGGTGGCAGACGAGAGAGAGTGAACCAGCTAAAGGAAAGAGCCCCTTATAAAACCATCAGATCTTGTGAAAACTCACTCAATCATGAGAACAGTATAGGGGAAACCGCCCCTGTAATCTAATCACCTCCCCCTAGGTCCTGCCTTCAACACGTGGGGGATTGTATGGATTACATTTGGAGATGAGATTTGGGTGAGGACACAGAGCCAAACCATATCAGAGTTTTAAAAAATGTATTTGTAATTTGTACTCTTGGCAGGGTATTCTTGGACTGCAGGGGTTATTGTCAATGTGTGATTCGTGCTTTTATTTTATAGAATCATCTAATGTGGTGTACCAATTTTTATAAGTGATACATAATTATAATAATTGTATATTTGACAACCTATTAAAATATTTTGCATGGAAATTCTTTTATTAATTGTAACATGCTAACAAACTGATAGTGGTTTAAAAATAGCTAATTCAACAACAACAAAAGAAAAAAGGTTAAAAGTAAACATTTTTTATGGGAAATCTCTTATTCAAAATTCTTTCAAGATTTTAACTTATTTAGTGACTAGTTCTGTATTTTTTCATGAGGAATAAATATGTCTCTGGAAGGAAAAAAACATTGCTATTAATAGTTATATGAACCTTCCAGAACCTAATCCAACACCAGACAACTGAGGCTAAAGAAACGCTAGATTGCAGCCTCAGCGGCCAGACATGAAGAAGGAAAACAGGCTGGGTGCAGTGGCTCACACCTATAATCCCAACTTTTTTTTTTTTTTTTTTGAGACAAAATCTCACTCTGTCACCCAGACTGGAGTACAGTGACACCATCTTGGCTCACTACAACCTCTGCCTCCCAGGTTGAAGCAGTTCTCCTGCCTCAGCCTCCTGAGTAGTTGGGACTACAGGTACATGCCACCACGCCTAGCTAATTTATTTTATTTTATTTTTAGTATAGACAGGGTTTCACCATGTTGGCCAGTCTGGTATTGAGCTCCTGACCTCAGGTGATCCACCCTCCTCAGACACCCAAAGTTCTGGGATTACAGCTGTGAGCCACACACCTGGCCTTCAGCATTTTTGAGACCGAGATGGGTGGATCGCTTGAGTCTAGGAGTTCAAGAGCAGCTTGGGCAACATGGTGAAACCTCATCTCTACGAAAACAACAAAAAAATTAGCTGAGCATAGTAGTGTGTGCCTGTAGTCCCAGCTACTCAGAAGACTGAGGTGGGAGGATCACTTGATCTCAGGAGGTTGAGGCCGCAGTGAGCTGTGATCACGTCATTGCTCTCCAGCCTGGGCAACAGAGTGAGACCCTGTCTTAAAAAAAAAAAAAAAAAAAAAAAAAAAAAAAAAAAAAAAAGGACACTCAAAACAGGAATGGCAATCAATCCAGCAATTCCAGTATTTAACTGGCTTTCAAGGTGGTTGCTCCTGAACTAAAGGAAAAGCTACCAAGCAAGCTTTCCTCAGAGTGAGGCGCTCACATTCCTTCCTGGAAGAAGAAGTCTGGAGCGGCCAGCTTCCTCACCTTGCCTGACAGGAGTGACCACTGGTCACCTATGTCTGAATGGCATGCCTGGCATGGTATCAAAGCCTTCTCATGACAATTGAGTCTAAGGTAGAAATGATACCTTTTTAAAACACATGAGAATGTATGGAAGAATCTAGTTCTTTTAAAAAAGAGGCATAGAAAGTTTGAGAAGGAGAAATATTTTGGATAACAATGACTTTACTCATTTTAAGTGCTATTTATTTGAGCCTCACCAATTAAAATGGTCCAGATTGAGTGCCACACTCTCCACCTCCAATGGTGTGTTATGTTATCCAGCTGGACCAATGCATTTCTGAGTTATTTATTTTTTGAGATAGGGTCTTGCTCTGTTGCCCTGGCTGGAGTGCAGTGGTGCAATCATGGCTTACTGCAGCCTTGATTTCTCTGGGCTCAGGTGACCCTCCCACCACAGCCTCCTGAGTAGCTGGGGCCACAAGCGCATGCCACCATGCCCAGCTAATATTTTTATTTTTAGTACAGACAGGGTTTCACTATGTTGCCCAGGCTGGTATCAAACTTCTGGGTTCAAGCAATCTTCCCAGCACAGCCTCCCAAAGTGCTGTGATTACAGGCATGAGCCATTGTGCCCAGCCTGTTATTTTTTTTAAAAGTTAAAAACCCCTTTGTGCTTGATATTTTTTCAGTAACATAAAAATGCCAGCATAAAGGAAATGAAATACAAAGGAACATGACCAAGCCACCAAGTTGAGAAAGAGGCTCAGTGTGCTCCTGTATCTTTTATCTTTAGCCCATGGTCCCCAAAATAAATAAATAAACAGGAAGGATGTTTTTATATAAGACTGTTTAAAATGTTATTGATTTCAGCCCTTGGTAAGCTGAGAAACTACCCTTCCCATCAGGTCCCTAGAGATGAGACACTAAAAACAACAGATGCAAAGAGCTTTCTAAATAATCAACAAGCCTTTATGGAAACGCTGGCGAATGGTTAACATTTTGAAAAAGTCATCTAGCTCTGTGCAGTCTGCACTTTCTTCTATGAGATAAAAGAGCTGTCAGAAGTGCTTATCCTTGGCCGGGCGCGGTGGCTCAAGCCTGTAATCCCAGCACTGTGGGAGGCCGAGGCGGGTGGATCATGAGGTCGAGAGATCGAGACCATCCTGGTCAACATGGTGAAACCCCGTCTCTACTAAAAATACAAAAAATTAGCTGGGCATGGTGGCGCGTGCCTGTAATCCCAGCTACTCAGGAGGCTGAGGCAGGAGAATTGCCTGAACCCAGGAGGCGGAGGTTGCGGTGAGCCGAGATCGTGCCATTGCATTCCAGCCTGGGTAACAAGAGCGAAACTGTCTCAAAAAAAAAAAAAAAAAAAAAAAAAAAAAAAAAAAAAGTGCTTATCCTTAAACAAGTGCTGTAGTAAAGATAAAATATTTTTATTACATGTGTTATTTGATTATGAAAACTGTACTTTTCCAGAACCTCTGGTGATTTCTGATTTCAGATGAACTCGGTATTGACACACACACACACTGAGTCCTTTCCTTTAACACTGTCAGCAGGAAATTGCCTGGAGCTCCTAACAGGTCAAAAGCACAGCCTCTGTGGCCTGATTTGTAGGTAGATTGCCTAAGATTGATTTTTGAGAGCTGGATCTTTAAGAGCTGAATTAGGCAAGCAAACTAAAGAGCTGGATGTATCAGCGAATATAACCTCGCTTGCACAGATGGACAAGTACTAACTAATTTTCTTAAGTTCAATTAAAAAAAACAAAAAGCTTCAGATCACATTTTAAAAAGTTGAGTCCTCACTAATGACAACTCTAAAGTGTCTCCAGTGAGGAACTACTATGTTATAGAAGATCTGCCTTCCATAATGTGTTTTTGTAAGAAAAATGCTACAAGCCCATGATCCTCTCACCCAGCAAGCAACTCCAGCAGCTGGCAGTGTGGGGCCAGGCAGCTTCCTTGAGCCTTCAGGGCAGTCGTGGGTGTTTCTGACACAAAGGCCTGGAGAAGCAACACACATTTTGTTCACTTCTCCTGGTCCCCCCCAACTGGCTCAGAATGATGTACCTGAAATCCACCTCTCATCCCCACACACAAGGACTGAGAAGGGAGGCAGTAATCCACTTGTCAGCCTCTTCACACCTCTGTGTGGGTACACACTTGGGTCTCATGCCTCGCCAGGTGCTGACTTGAACACACCTTACCATGAAAACATTTGAAATGAAATCAGATATATGTCTACAAAAAGAGTCAAACTCTAAAATATTTTGAAGAGACTTGTTCTGAGCCAAATATGAGTGACCATGGCCTGTGACACAGCCTGGTCCTGAGAACATGTGCCGGAGGTGGTTGGGGCACAGCTTGGTTTTATACATTTTAGGGAGGCATGAGACATCAATCAAATACATTTAAGAAATACATTGGTGGCTGGGCACGGTGGCTCACACCTGTAATCCCAGCACTTTGGGAGACTAAGGCAGGCAGATCACGAAGTCAAGAGATCAAGACCATCCTGGCCAACATGGTGAAACCCCATCTCTACTGAAAATACAAAAATTAGCCGGGCGCGGTGGCTCAAGCCTGTAATCCCAGCACTATGGGAGGCCGAGGCGGGTGGATCACGAGGTCAAGAGATCGAGACCATCCTGGTCAACATGGTGAAACCCCGTCTCTACTAAAAATACAAAAAATCAGCTGGGCATGGTGGCGCGTGCCGGTAATCCCAGCTACTCAGGAGGCTGAGGCAGGAGAATTGCCTGAACCCAGGAGGTGGAGGTTGCGGTGAGCCGAGATCGCGCCATTGCACTTCAGCCTGGGTAACAAGAGCGAAACTCCGTCTCAAAAAAAAAAAAAAAAAAAGAAAATACAAAAATTAGCTGGGCCCGGTGGCTCATGCCTGTAGTCCCAGCACTTAAGGAGGCTGAGACAGTTGAATCGCCTGAGGTCAGGAGTTTGAGATCAGTCTGGTCAACGTAGTGAAATCCCGTCTCTACTAAAACTACAAAAAATTATCTGGGTGTGGTGGTGGGCACCTATAATCCCAGCTACTAGGGAGGCTGAGGTAGGAGAATCGTTAGAACCTGGGAGGCAGAGGTTGCAGTGAGCCGAGATCACACCATTGCACTCCAGCCTGGGCAACAAGAGCAAAACTCCATCTCAAAAAAAAAAAAAAAAAAAAAAATTAGCTGGGCATGTTGGTGCTCACGTGTAGTCCTAGCTACTGGCTGAGACAGGAGAATTGCTTGAACTTGGGAGGTGGAAGTTGCAGTGAGCTGAGATCATGCCACTGCACCCCAGCCTGGGTGACAGAGCAAGACTCCGTCTCAAAAAAACAAAACAAAACATTGGTTTGGTTCAGAAAGGCGGGACAACTCAAAGCATGAGGGCTTCCAGGTGAATTTAAACATTTTCTGGTTGACAATTGGTTGAGTTGTCTAAAGACCTCGGATTGATAGAAAGGGAATGTTCAGGTCAAGATAAAGACTGTGGAGACCAAAGTTCTTTTGAAGTCTTATACTGACTGTCCTTAGAGAAGACAGATGACAAGTGTTTCCTATTCAGTTCTTAGTTAATCTCTTTAGGATTGGGAGGGTCTAGAAGAAAAAGATCTAGCTATGTTAATAGAGATTCTTTATAGTACAAATTTTCCCCCACAAAAAACAGCTTTGCAGGGCCATTTCAAAATATGGCAAAGAAACATGTTTTGGGGTGAAATATTTTTATTTTCTTCTTTGTCTCATGTTATGCCAGAGTCACGTTGGAAAGTATGTCATGATATATATGGTTAAATAAAACCCATCTTTTTTGTTTGTTTGCTTTTGAGAGGGAGTCTCACTCTGTTGCCAGGCTGGAGTGGAGTGGTGCACAGAAACAAGGAATGTTGAGCAGAGAGGGCTGCTCCAACAGACCAAAGAATGGAGAAGGGTGCAGGAGGGGCCTCCTTAGCCATCCCACATGGAGTCAGACATCTCAGCTAGTGAGCAAGTCCAAACCTAGTCATTAGGTGTCCAGGAGTGTGGAGTCCTCCTGCCAGCACTGGCCCTATTAAGAGTAAGGCATAACCACGGGGCACAGGGACCAAGAGGTTACTACAGAAAGTAAAGCTGTGCTCTGAAGCGCCCCCTGCAGGACCCTGTCCAGAGAGTCAGTAGGAGGTGAGGCCGCTGGTCAGCACTCTGGGCTATTCTGTGCTCCCTCCCACCTGCCCCTCCATTGGCCCAAGCTCTAGTCCCACTTGCTTTGTCACCCACTGCCTCTGGCAGCTTCCTCTCTGGCCTTCAGTGTTCTCATTTATCCAGTGAATACAGCATCTCTCCTCTAATCACAGGTATTCATGCAGCGATATAAATGATGTGGAAGTGCTTTGAAAAATGTAGTGAGGGAAAGACTGGGGCACTGACTTCCCATTTTCCCGAGTCCTGCTTCAGAACCACTCTCCCCTAACTCCGTCTTGGCCCTTTGACCAAACTTTGCCTACTGAAGGGCATAACTACATGGTACCCCCAGAACGGGGATGGATATTACAGCCCCCATTTCTTCTCTTTGCTATTTGCCATGATCACTCTTAAACCTAGAGACTGGGCCCCCTTTCCCTGGCTGGTGGGGCGCTCTCCCTAGACCAAAAGGGCGGGGCACATAGGAATCATAATGGGCATTCTGACACAGTGTGATGCGAGCGGTGGGCGTGAGATAAATGCTGGAGCGGCTCTGGGCACACCCCAGTTACTCATTTGGACTCATTGGGACAAGTGACTAACTAGAATCCTGACTGAAGAAATGACAAGAAAGCTCCCTCCGATTTCTCAACCTCCATCCCACCTGATACCACGCCTTCCTCATCCCCCCCACCGTTCTAATCCAACACGCCCTCCTCAGCCAACCCACTTGCCCGCTATTTCTCCTCAGGCTCACAGGCCTCTTTCCCCACCCCATAAGTATGTCGATTTTTCAGTTTTTTGCCCTAACTGTTATCCCATTGCGGCTCGTGCCCGCCTTCCCCACTGTACTGCCCTAAAACTCCTCCTGCCCTGCTCTTCTGCTGCTCGTAATGTACCAATTATTTGCAAATGCTGTGGTTTCAGAGCTCTCTCTGGTGACTTCCCCACCTATGCCTTTAGCCCTCCTAAACCTGGTTCCAGCACTCTTTTCTGTGACTTCTCTACCTCTTCCCCTACTCCTCCTGACCCTGCGGGCCAACACAGTGGTCTCAAAATTCGTTCCTATGACTCCTTTATCTGTCCTCCTACTCCTCCTCCTAGCCCTGTTTCCCAATGCCGTGGTCCCGGAACCCCTTCCCTTGACTCCTCTAACTCTTCCCATACTCCTCCTCCTCGCCCTGCTTCCCAAAGCCGAGGCCCCAGAACTCCTTCCCGTCACTCCTCTAGCTCTTCCTCTACTCCTCCTCCTTCTTGCCTTGTTTTCCAACGCCGTGGTATCAGAATTCCTTCCCGTGACTCCCCTAGCCATCCCTATACCCCTCCTCCCAGCCCTCCCCTTTTTTAGTCCCGAGCCTCCAGCCCCACCACCCCCAACCAGACCTGGCACTTCACACATCTCATCTTGGGGGTGGTTTTCCTGCTCCTGGAGCAGTGCTCCTGCCGTTCAGGATGGCCAGGACCATGGCTTCAGCAGCCTGAACTGCTGGACAAACAAAAGCAAGACAACGGCAAACCAGCATTCTGCCTCAGTAAGTCACAGGAGCCCTTTCCGGGGCCAGGTCCTGGTCACCTATTGCCATCCGTATTTTGCCTTCATTGCCATCGTTAATCCTCTTTGATTTCCCTTCTCTAAACATTCTGCTCCTTTCCTTCCCTGCCTGATCAGCCAGCCTGCCTGAGCTTCTACATGTGTCCTGGGCTTCTCCATGGAAGTCGGTCTGTAGCCACAGAGCAAGCCGCAGGGCCGGTGACAGAGAAGGTAGAGGGAAGTGAGGAGTGGGAAGCACCCCATCTGTTCTCTACAAAGGTAAGTCCTGCCCTGGGTTAAGGTGAGTGCAAGAACCATGACCCCTGACAGCTCACAGGGCACAAGGCCCTGCTATAGATAGATGGAGACTCAGTTCTGCTTTTGTTCGTGTTTTTCGGGTCTTGTTTATTCCAGAATTTATTTGTATTCACCCTAGGATTCCAGAACCATGGCAGGGACTTTAGATATCTAGATTCAACAGAATCTCAATCAAAATCCCACTATATTTTTGAGAACTTGACAACTAAAATGTATATGGAAATGCAAGAGCCAAGGCTAACCAACACCCTCCCGAGAAGACATTTTTGCCTACCAGATATCAGAACTCATCATGAAAATTATGGAAATTAAGATGGTGTAGGAGTGGGGAAAGCATAGACAAGTGGCGCAGGATGAGAGCAGAAAGAGACCCCACATTGGTCTGCCCATGCGTGACTACTGAGCGCTTGAGATGTGTTATTAAGTGTAGAACTTGCACTGGAATTTTTAAAAAGAATTATTTACCAAACCTGGGGCGTATTAGATACAACCAATTTTAACTTAATATCCTTTAAATCAGCTTTGAAGTGTTTCACACACATACAAATTGGCAGGCAACGCTTGTCCTACGGTGAAAGTCACCTTATCATCAACTGCTGCCAGTGTTCTCACGCAACGTTGAAAAATTATTTATCCTGAACATGAAAAAGGGTAACAAATTTAATTAATTATGTAAAACTTGTCACTTTTAGTTTTCCCCTAGCAAAGATCCAAATAAATGTACAAGTAACTAATATATATGATTAACACAATCCTGGATCATTCCCATACCAAAACCAGATGCTCTTTTAATTTTAAACCCATCATCAGAGAACAAGAGAAAGTCATTTCATTTTACACAGAACAAAATTCACATGTGCCAAGAAAGAAAGGCCCAAGAGAAACAAAACAAAAACCCTGGTGCTGACACTGACGTCCAGTGCCCCAGTTACACAGTGGCCCAAAGGTCACTGATCAAAAATAAAATAGTGGCTGCATATCACTGCAATTAAATCTAAGAGGCTTTAACCCTTTGGCATCAGAAATACAGACGTTTCCAATTACGTAAACGCATATGTGCCAGTGTGGAAAGAAAAAGAGCCACCATTCACTAGGACACGCAGAAAATTGGCTTTAACAGACAATTAGAAGGTTAGGTAGAAACCCGAAAATGGTTATTAGCTACTTGTGTCATCAATTTAAGTGGAGGTGATTCAGTCCTAAGGCTCAGTGGTAAAATGCATGGGGCAAAATGTATGCTGAGTCATAGGTTTAAAGCAAAACAAGAAAACAAAGTATAAAACTACCCAGCCTGGCAGCATGTGCCCAAGTCAGAGAGCTCTGCCATTAGGATGGACAGAAACTGTTAAGATTCATATTGTTTCTTCTCAGAAGGACTCAACAAAAATGAATCTTGAACCACAGAATGAGGAAATCCAAAGAATGCCGATTTGTGCTGATTTCCTGAACAAAGTGCCTTTTATTATGAAAACAAAAAGAAAAGAAGAAATAATAAAAACTATACTCCCATGTTTCACTTAACAGTGTTTGAGTTCCTGGAAGAACCTATATAATGGAGGCAGCTTTCACGTAAGAAATTATGCCGATCATGTCAAATTTTCACTATAACTTTCCTTCATCACACCCAGCTAATTTTTTGTGTTTAGTAGAGACGGGGTTTCACCGTGTTGCTGAAATCCTGACCTCAGGCGATCTGCCTGCCTCGGCCTCCCAAAGTGCTGGGATTACAGGCATGAGCCACCATGGCTGGCCATGTCTCAATTTTTACATTGAAACTTTGAAATTATTTTATCAGGTTCCTTTTTCTCTTTCAATGTGGATACTAGATGATATTGAGTCTAGATAGACAGTATTTAGTGTAGATAGACAATACGTGTCTCACTTCATATTTTTATTGGATGGCACTGATCTATAAGATAACAGAAAAATATCTTCAGGACCTCAAATTAGGAAAAGATGCCATAAGTGGCAGTTGAGGAAGCAATAACCATAAACGGAAAGATTAATGTATCTGACCACATTTAAGGTTTCGGTGTCAAAAAGACAGCATTAAGAGACTAAAATGGCAAGCCACGCAGAAAATATATTTGCAGCACAGACGATTCTCTATAAAGAAGTTCAACACTGTCTCCCAGACACTCAAACGCACCCCGCGGCACATGGTGTCCAGAATGAATGAATGAACATATGGTGGAGAAGAGCGCAGGCTTTAAAGTTGGTGTTTAGGTGTTCACTAAACTTGGGGTGGCTAATTCCTGAGCATACTTTTGGAACTTTTAAAGTAAACGATATTGTATAAAGTATCTAGAGTCATTCGCAGAAAATAAAAAGGTAAGATGTGGGCTGCCAGGGGCGGGAGGGACAGGGAGATGCAGAGTTGTTTCATGTGCGTGAAGACGTTCTGAGGACAGGTTTCATGCAAATGAATATCCTTAGTATGACTATATTGTGTTCTTAAAAATGCCTAAGATGGGGAGGCCATGGTGGGGAGATCAGAAGGTCAGGAGTTGGAGACCATGCTGGCAAATATGGTAAAACCCGTCTCTTCTAAAAATACAAAAAAATTAGCTGGGCGTGGTGGTGCACACCTGTAATCTCAGCTACTCAGGAGGCTGAGGCAGGAGAATTGCTTGAACCCGGAAGGCGGAGGTTGCAGTGAGCTGAGATCCTGCCACTGCACTCCAGCCTGGGTGACAGATTGAGATTGTGTCTCAAAAAAAAAAAAAAGAAAAAAAAAAGCCTAAGATGTTTAGTGTTGTTGTTTTTAACATTTAATGTGTATTTTGCAACAATTCAATATTTTAAAAAACTCTGAAGTCCCCATGTTACTGAGGATGGGAAAGAGCTATTCTGTCTATATTATATATTGGTGATATTGGCGACATTGACCAGAATATTCTCTCACATGGAAAACCTCCAGTTTTCTGAGATAGAAGCAGAGTTTAAATTCTGGACATCTGCTTTTAAGTGGGAGAGGTTTCTGACTCCTTACAAACTTTCTTTTAGGGAATGACTGGCCAAGATGAGATCCAGCCATATGTCCATTGCCTCCTGGGTCGGCTACTTGGTGGTGAGTCCTTTCCAGGCCCTGTGCAGGGGCAGTGACCACGCAGGTGCTGAGGAGCCCAGGCAGGTCAGTGGAGCACTGGGAGGGGGTGGGGTGTGAAATAAGGTCCTGAGAAGTGGGAGTGGGGAGGGGCGGATGGACAATAAGAACAAGATCTACTCCAGCAGGGTGGTACCACAGGGACACTTGCCTGGAGAAAGCATAGGATGCTATTGCCTGGAGTTGGCAGAAGGTGCGGAGCAGGCGGACAGCAAGGGGGCGCTCAGAATCATCCTGACCAGACCAAGCAGCGTGGAGGCCATGGTGGGACACCAGAGGGAGAACGAGACCCCAGGTGATGTTCATCCGGACCAGACCAAGCAGCATGGAGGCCATGATGGGACACCTGTGGGAGAGGGTGACCTCAGATGAGGTTAATCAGGACCAGTCTTGTGGGGACTGCCTGACCAGATCAAGCAGCGTGGAGGCCACGGTGGGACACCTGAGGGACAATGCGACCCCAGATGATGTTCATCAGGACATCACCCCTCTGCAAGGGTGAGGGACCTGGCAGGATGGAGGAAAAGCCAGAGAGGAGAGTTCACCCCTGGGAAGGAGGAGAGTCCTGGGGGCTGTGGAATGAGGGGTGTGGGTCCCCGTGAAGGAGAAGATGACTTCTCACACCCTACCTCCTTTCTTAGACTTAAGGAGCGATGCCTTTGGAGGGGCCTCGCCCACATCACGTCAGATGTATTAAATATGCTAAAATGCAGCCACATCCCATGAAACATTGTACAAATTAGAAGCTGAATGTCTTTTTCTAATTTTGCTTTTGAAATATAATTACATTTTGGAGAATTGTTAAATTGTGGTTTTCTTGGTATTCTGGTTTCTTTCTAATGAGCTAAAGGTTTCTACTGAGGCTTCTCATCTTCTCTCAGACCTTCGGAAAGCTCAGGGGTAGGAGCCTCCCTGCCCTCCACTCTCATCAGTGTGTGCCCTCCATGGGCAGTCGCATCTGGGCCTGTCACATCAGCTCCCCCTAGGATACTGCGACTTAGATGCAGCTTCAGACCCACACACAAACCACCTCCCAGCTGCCCTCCCTGGACAACCCACAGGTACCTCACTTACTGGGTGGAAATCCAGGCCCACCCTGCATCTTCTTCCCCACACTCTGCTACTCTAGAAGTTCCTGTGTCTCATCCAAAGGCACCAGTCAGCTGCTCTCCCTGTTAGAAGCCCAGGACTCATCCCCAAGGTCTCTCCCTCACTCTACACACATAGAAGACACAAGTCCTGTGAGTTCCTTCACATGAGTCTCACCTGATCCACCTGTTCCCACCTTGGTGAAAGACTCCACTGCGCATGCCTGCATCTCTACTCACAGCGGTTCACCCTCTAAGCAGCATCCCAATCTGCCTCTCTCTCCATTCTCACTCTGAAGCCTCAGCAGGGCCCTGCTCTCTCCTGCCTGGATTGGTCTGATGGACTTCCCAACTACTCTGTCTCCCATCCATCCACTCCACCCCTGCTAGCTAGGGCTAGGCTAGGAGGCCAGTTAGATCACATCAATCTCCACACAAGGTCTTTCAGTGGCCCTCACAGCTCCT
>NW_022437169.1:63979-87294 GCF_009761245.1 Sapajus apella | reverse complement strand
CATGGAGCTCAGAGTAGGTATACAATAAATAATGGCCATCACCGCCCTATTAGTCATTACCCAATCATTATGAGCCTTCACTTGTTCTTCTCTCCAGATAAAATAAGTTAATTTCAGCAGTGTGTTTCCTTACCCCACTCCCCACACCTCTCTTTTCTGGCGTCATCTCACATCACAGAGCAGCTCAGTGATGGTGCTGGCCAATCGAGTGTGTTTTCACATCTATGTCCTTAGCACTCCATGGCACTAGCTCTACAGTCATCGCTGTGGCCTGGCATAACAGATTCATAAGCAAGGTGGTGAAAAGATGTGGCCCCAGAGGCATAAGTAATCCAGAAGAAGGCCACTAGGAGTGCTTCTGGACCCACCTGGTACACTCTACTCTGACATCGACCTGGATTCTCCCTTTTAGGATTTTTCACATGGTTCTTACCTGGTATATTCCAACAGGCATTTTCTCCAAAAGTCTTTCCTTCTTGCCTTTTTAAACCAGCTTGGTTAGAATAGGGAGCCGGGCATTATTAGGCCAATGGAACAAGGAGATGACTGACATGAGATTGCTGGTGAAGACGGAACAGACCTAAGATGATTAGGAAACTTTGTCTAGTAGAAAGTGGCTATTGTTTTTGTAGTTTTACAACTTGTCAAGCTCAAATCAACAGGGCATTAGACTTAAATTGTTTGATCATTATAGAATGTTCATGTGGATAAAAACATCAAACTGTGCCTCATTAATTATATACAATTATAGTGTTTTAATTACATAATTTTTAAGTCAGTATCTTCCAATTACTTTGGAGAACTGAGTGATGTTATCACAAATTAAAAATTGCAGGACAGATTTTAACACAACTTTTTACTTAATTGGCACATGGGATTTAAAACTGAGGCCGGGCGCGGTGGCTCAAGCCTGTAATCCCAGCACTTTGGGAGGCCGAGGCGGGTGGATCACGAGGTCGAGAGATCGAGACCATCCTGGTCAACATGGTGAAAC
The DNA here is from genome assembly GCF_009761245.1 of Sapajus apella. Taxonomy (NCBI): domain Eukaryota; kingdom Metazoa; phylum Chordata; class Mammalia; order Primates; family Cebidae; genus Sapajus; species Sapajus apella. The sequence continues at coordinate 86,300 of NW_022437169.1, read as the reverse complement.
CTCGTCTCTACTAAAAATACAAAAAATTAGCTGGGCATGGTGGCGCGTGCCTGTAATCCCAGCTACTCGGGAGGCTGAGGCAGGAGAATTGCCTGAACCCAGGAGGCGGAGGTTGCGGTGAGCCGAGATTGCGCCATTGCACTCCAGCCTGGGTAACATGAATGAAACTCCGTCTCAAAAAAAAAAAAACAACAACAACAACAAAAAAAAACTGAGCACCATCACTCAGTAAGCAGGGAAATGAATTCTGAATTCTTCCTACATGTTACTGTGAGGTATCGTTTCCACCATCACAACCTTAAAGAACAGTGAAATAAACTCATGTTAGAGCCACACATTCAAAGTCCATAAACTATCACATTTTCACATGAAAAATAAATTGTATCCTTCCCTGATTTAGTATATTAAAGGCAAATTCACTGACAACAGGACCTGTAAAAAGCAACGGCATTCTCTGTAGAGGATGTGGAGAAATAGGAACACTTTTACACTGTTGGTGGGAGTGTAATCAACCATTGTGGAAGACATTGTGGTGATTCCTCAAGGACCTAGAAATAGAACTTCCATTTGACCCAGCAATCCCATTACTGGGTATATATCCAAAGGATTATAAATCGTTCTACTATAAGGACACGTGCACACGAATGTTCATTGCAGCACTGTTTACAATAGCAAAGACCTGGAACCAACCCAAATGCCCATCGATGATAGACTGGACAGGGAAAATGTGGCACATATACACCATGGAATATTATGCAGCCATTAAAAACAATGAGTTTGTGTCCTTTGTAGGGACATGGATGAACCATCATTCTCAGCAAACTGACAGAAGAGCAGAAGATCAAACACCGCATCTTCTCACTCATAAGTGGGTGTTGAACAATGAGAACACATGGACACAGGGAGGGGAGCACTACACACTGGGGTCTATTGGGGGGAAATAGGGGAGGGACGGTGGGGGGTGGGGAGTTGGGGAGAGAGAGCAAGGAGAAGGATGCCAGATGTAGGTGATGGGGAGGAAGGCAGCAAATCACACTGCCGCGTGTGTACCTATGCAACAATCTTGCATGTTCTTCACATGTACCCCCAAACCTAAAATGCAATAAAATAAATGGAATTAAAAAAAAAAGCAACAGCATTCTTAGAATGCTGAGATAGTACTATGTTTCAGATGTGAAGTGTAATTCAATAAATGCTGCCAACATTTTTCAAAGAAACTCAAGTGTAAATTTAAAAAAAAATCTCAATTCTAGAAGAAAATAACTTCCGTGAATGTTTCTTAAACCCAAAGTATGTTATTGCCAAGGAAATAATGACCAGGAAGAAATCAGAAAGAAAAGGGATTTCTTTTTTAGGATTATTTTAATAATTTCCCCCTAGCTTAGCTAATTATCCTCAAATCCCAAATAGTAGATTCTCAAAGATCACATTATCACCTAATAAATCACATAGCAGGTTATAAGGTGTGAAAGGAAATAAATCTCAGGACTCCAAATCACTAACCCAAAGGGAAGTCAAGCTGGGAACGGCATCAGCAAACCTGTTCCCAGTTTATTCCTCAATTAGAAAGCTGCAAAGATAAGCTCCATACCCCCTCACCATTAGCCACACAATGGACAGAACACAATGGCATCTCTCTGCTCACCTGAGACAAATGCACATCTCATTGCTGCTTCCGCCCTGTCACTTCACTAAGCCAGACTAGGGCATAAGTGAAGAGTCCTCCTCTCCTTTCACATGTAAATTGTGTATTCAAAAAAAGGTTAATTAGAGACTCAAAAGAATGCAATCATTTGTCTTGTCCACTTATGACCTGGAAGCCCCCTCCCACGCTTTGAGTTGTCCCGCCTTTCTGGACAAAATCAAGGCACGTCTTACACACATTGATTGATGGCTCACATCTCCCTAAAATGTATAAAAGCAGGCTGTACCCCAACCATCTTAGGCACGTGTCCTCAAAACTTCCTGAGGGTGTGTCACATCCAGAACCTTGGCAAAATAAACTTTCCAAATTTATTGAGACCCATCTCAGATATTTTAGGTTCACAATGGAAAAACTCACAGAGAGAGGCCCTCAGCCTCCTGCTGGACAGCGCTGACGAGTCTTCTTTGGTGATCCCGGAGAGTTCTCATCAGATCCCTTCTGGTGGAAGAGCACATGGGCATTCGGTATTTTTGGCTTACACAAGTGTGTGTGTTTGCTTTACTGCATGATATTAAGAAGTCTAAATCAAAAAGGTTTTCTTTCTTGTCTTGCAACCTAAAACAAAGGGCCCATCAATCCCTGCAAACAACTGCTTACTAAATGTGTTGAACGCAAAGTATAGATAAAATGAGGGTCTTTTTAGGATATTGCTTAGAGTGGAAGTCAGGGGACCTCAGTTCTGGCACTAAAATCGATCCCTCATTTGCAGGGTGATATTGGGGAGGAAGGGTAGGAAATAGGAGAGCTGTTCGGTAATAGAGTAAGGGCAAGAGGGTAAATATCCTATGGAAGGCAAATTTCAGCAAATGGTAATTAACATTTAAAAGTATGTTCTGTGGCACAGGGTGGGATCATCCCTGGCTTCGTTTGGCCACTTCAGCAGACAGGCCAAATCTAGGTAACTTCTGGCAACGATACTCTGTGTAATCCTTAAAATTTACCACCATTGAATGCCTGACTACAGAGGCATGATCTAGAACTCTAATATAGTGAATCTAATATGGTGGAAATTTGGAAAAGCCCCTAGAATGTCTCAAAATTAGGTTTCAGAAATGCTAGGATCTCTGCAAGATGGTTTTCAAATAGCTAATTGTGATTTTGTTTGTTTGTGTTTTTGAGACAGAGTTTCACTCTTGTTGCCCAGACTGGACTGCAATAGCTTGATCTCCATTCACCTCAACCTCTACCTCCCCAGTTCATGTGATTCTCCTGCCTTACCCTTCCAGGTAGCAGGGATTACAGGCATGTACCACCACACCCAGCTAATTTTGTATTTTTAGTTTAGACGGTGTTTCTCCATGTTGGTCAGGATGGTCTCAAACTCCTAACTTTAGGTGATCCACCCACCTCAGCCTCCAAAAGTGCTGGGATTACAGGCATGAGCCGCCGTGCCTAGCTAACCTTATTTGTTCACATTTAGTGGAGCATCTAATCTCCTAATCACATCCAAATTTCATTAGGTCAGTTACCAAGACACCAGGTCAAGGCTTAATGTAGGTCCTTTCTACTGGAATAGAATTCATAGACACAAGTAAATACATAGAAAAGGTAAATGTAACAATGAATAAAATCCAGCATGCTACAAAGTAGTTATCTATTTTTTTTTGTTTTTTTCCCCTGTAATTTAAGATTGACTCATCTGATAGAAAGTTGGTGTTGGTGGCTGGAGTGTAGTGAATCAACTGGGTTGAGTGACAGTCAGGGTATGGGAGGAGTCGGGAAGTCTGATTTCTAGACTTGGCTGGCTACTCATCGCAGTATTTCCCAGGAGAGGTACTGTACCTCAGGTTTTCTTGTCTGTAAAATGAGAGAATATTGTCTGGATACCTCACAAGCTGATCATTTCAAGGGAAGGTTAGAAAATAAGGCAATATACAAACATATGAAGTATGTTCTTTGAGGACAGATACTTTATAACAGGGGTTGATAAACTACCCCATTGGGCCAGTGCAGCCTGCCACCAACTCTTGTAGGTAAAGTCTTGATAAAGCACAACCATGCCCATTTGTTTACTATTGCCCATGGCCGCTTTTGTACAGCAGCAGCAAAACTAGTCATCAGAGACCATATGGCCCACAAAGCCTAAAATACTTACTGTCTAGCTCTTTATTTTTTTAAAAAAACTCACCAACCCCGATCCATGATGTAACTTTGAACTTGATAAATGAATGTGTAAAAGGGGATTTTAGTGAATTATTGTATACTATTTCTACTGCATGCATCTTCATCTTCCTTCTGAATGGTCATGACCCCAAATCTCCTTCCTGGATATAAAGTGACGTGGTAGAAAGATTCCTTTTGATTTTGTGGCTTTTTGACTATAGTTTCCTGAAGAGACAATACAACGCTCATTGCATTTCAGGGGTCTCCCCCCCAGAACTCACCTGTGGAGTGCATTTATTGGAATGGCAAATCTTCCTTTAATTAGAATGGATGTGAATACTGAAAACCACATATATAGACTCAAATGTGAAGAAGAACAATTTTCAAGTGTGCTTCAGGCTTCCAGGCCCCAAAGGAGCCCCGTGAGTTCCCCTGCTCCTGCCTGGCTTGTTCCTCTGTCAGCTGAACCAGTGTCCCCCATCAATTCTCAAACTTACGTGTCTCTATCCCCTGCCAGCCCATAAAACAAACAAGCCACTGGGTGCGGCTCACACCTGTAATCTCAGCACTTTGGGAGGCTGAGGCAGGTGGACCACGAGGTCAGGAGTTCAAGACCAGCCTGGCCAATATGGTGAAACCCTGTCTCTACTAAAAATACAAAAATTAGCTGGGTGTGGTGGCATGTGCCTGTAATCCTAGCTACTCAGGAGGCTGAGGCTGAAGAATCACTTGAACCCAGGAGGCGAAGGTTGCAGTGTACCGAGACTGCACCACTGCACTTCAGCTTGGGCTACAGAAGGAGACTCCATCTCACAAAAACAATAACAACAAAAAAGCCAGCCACACCCTCCCAAAGGCACCAGAGGCCACCACATCCCTTGTTCCTATAAAGCCTGCCTCTGTGCCCCTTTGCTTCACTCTCTTCCTGAGTGCACCCCTCGTATGGTCCTGCCTGGTGTGTGGTGTCCTCTTTCCCAGGCCATGAGTATATGTCACTCACAAACTGCTGTTGATGACATCTGTCTAGTGCAAGTGTCATGTGTTCAGCTACCTTGTGCTACTTAGGGTGGGGCATTCTTCCTTCACCAGCATGGTGAACGGTGATGACAGAACGGGGTGCAGCTGGGAGCCACCAGCAGCCAGGTGGTGGGTAAATCATTTCTAAGAAAGGCTCTTGGAAAAACACTATAGTATTCACTAAAGTTAATCCCTTCCACTGCACACATCAACTTGCTATTGACATGAAGTTTGTTTCACTTGAGAAAGCACTGGATCACTGAGCACCAAGTAGATTCTTCCCTCTGCTGTGTTGTGTGGCAGCAGGCCGGCCTCCTACTGATAATGAGAGTCATTTCCCTGCAGGTTGTGTGTGACAGTAGGCCAACCTCCCACTGATAATCAGAGTCATTTCCCTGCAGGTTGTGAGTTTTTCTCTTCTGGATGGTTTCTTGGCACCAGAGCTAAAAGTGATCAGGCAGCAGCCGTAGCTGAAAGTTCAGTGAGACTCTTAGGCCCACTTATGGAAGCAATTTCCTTCTGGAAGCCGCAGCCTTTTAACATGTAGGGCTTGAAATTGCAGGGGCCAGAGCACACATTTCACGTGAGTCAAAGAGAGTCATGAAGAAGGTGGTGCCATCTCTATTTTCCATCCCTTACACCAAGTGAAGGCACGGCAGTGTTACATAACTATTACTGATTTAAGGTGTATACTGTGCCCTGGAAAATAGTACCCATGGTAAACTAAAAATGGCTGAAGACTTTTTCCTACTGGTCCCACTGAGATGTCATTGAAAGGGAGAGTCTATTTTCCCTCTTCCTGAATCTGGGCCAGGTCTGTGACTCCCGCTGTTAATAGTGTGCTGCAGAAGTGGTACCCCTTGAGGCCGGGCACAGTGGCTCATGCCTGTAATTCTAGCATTTTGGGAGGCCAAGACAGGTGAATCTCTTGAGTCCAGGAGTTCAAGACCAGTCTGGGCAACATGGTAAAACCCCATCTCTACAAAAAATATAAAAATTGGCTGGAAGCAGTGGCAGGCACCTGGAGTTCTACCTAATCAGTAGGCTGAGGTGGGGCCCAGGAGGTTGGGCTGCAGTGGGTTGTGACTGTGTCACTACACTCCAGCATGGATGACAGAGTGGGAGGCTGTCTTGAAAAATCAAAATAAATAAATAATTAAAAAAATAAAACAGAGGATGAGATAATGAAAATGTGTTATACACCACAGAACCCTATGCAGCCATAAAAGAAAGGCACTTCCTTCGCAGCAACATGGATGGAGCTGCAGGCCATCACCGTAAGTGAACTAAGGTCCTAACAGAAAACCAAATGCCACATGTTCTCACTTATAAGTGGGAGCTGAACTATGAAAACACCCGAACATAAAGAAGGGAACAACAGACACCAGGAATGACTACCAGACAAAAAAAAAAACAACAAAAACAAAAACAAAAGCATGCACTGAAGACCCATCCTGTGGGTCCTCTGCTCACTGCCTGGGTCAGGAGGTTGTTGAGACCTCAAGCCTCAGCTTCATGCAATTAACAGATGTAACTAAACTGCATGTGTAGCCTTTAATCTATAATAATAAGAGTGAAAAGCCTTAAAAGAAAAAGACAAGGTTAGAAGCAAAGAAAATAATGAAAAAACACAATCTATAATTATCTAAACAATCCATGACTGTCACAAATAGAATAAGGACCTAATGGACAGAATGGGGCAGCCAAATACTCAACCCAACATGATATGTAGTGAACACATTTTTCAAAACACCAAAAAGACACCACGGGAAAGGGAGAGTCTCGTTCAATCAATGATTTTGAGAAAACTGAATATCCACATGCAAAACACTGAAAGAGAACCCTTAAATTGTACGATAGACAAAATCAACACAAAATGAATGAAAGACCTAAACTCAATCTTGAAACTGCAAAGGTCCTACAAGAAAACATAGGTTGGATGTATATTTTAGGAAACCTGTATCTACACATACGGGCTGCAAAAGGTAAAACATAGTCATAACACTAAAGGGAAAATTAGGGGAACTATACCCATAGACAATGCAATGGCTTAGTTATGAGTGTGTGAGTGTGTGTGTGTGTGTGTGTGTGTGTGTTTTGTGTGGGTGGAAGTTTGGATTCAAAAATTACTGCTAACATATGCAAATATAAACAATGACACTAGAACTTGCACAGAGGGAAGGAAACAAACAAAAGGCATCCTAAAGACTGGGAGAGAATTATGGAAAATCCTATGTCTGAAAGAGGTTACCTAACACCTGCAATAAACTGACACTACTAAGTGAAAAACAACAACAAATACCCAACTAAAAGTATATAGTATGCACCTAAAGTTAAATATAAAAATAAAAATAAAAAAATAATAAAAAAAAGGCAGGCAACTCACAGGTAACCGTTTCTGAATATCACTAATCCTCACAAAATTGTGAATCAAAACCATACTCAGATACCATATAATTTTCACTTAGAATGAATATTACAAAAGACAAAAAATAGTTGAAGGCGATGGCTGGTGTAGACTTGCAGATAGGAAAACGCTTGTACGCTCTTTGCAGAATTCTTTCAAGGCATCCTGCAGTGATTATGGGATCATACTTTTGTATCCCAACAGGATACTTTTAAATCTTTTATTAAGTGTAACACGATGTGGCAACCCAATATCTCACAAGAAAACCAAGTCTACCTTGGAACTACTATACTAAGTTCAAAATAAACAATTTTTCAAGTTATCTAGAAATACTAAAAGTAAACACCACTTACCTAAAAACCTTTCCTGGCACTACATCTTCATTTGTATACTCTTTCACTGTCATCTTGTAAAATGACATACTACCTCATTTTGCTGATTAAAAACTGAACATTTACATTTTCATCATGCTTAAACAGTTCACAGAAATAGTTTTCATTTTGTTTTTGCACCCAGTGGCAAAATTTCATGACTCTAAAGCACTTAGACTCTCATCATCTCATTTTTGAAGAGAAATAACACAAAGCAGTATGATTTTTTAAATCAGCTAGCTCGGAGTTTGTAATTTATGTATTAGAACAACCATTTAATATGTTCTCTTTTACATTATCTGCTGCAATGCCTTCTTAAAAACATTGGATTTGCCCTTCTATAATGTGCTAGTACATGAACCCAGGTAAAGATAGAAGGTTGAGGCCTCATTTAACATGAGCCAATACTACTTTTCTGGGCCTTAAGAAGATCATTAAAACCATTGAAACTATAAATTAGTGCATTGACTGAATTTTTAAAGTAACAATGAGACACAAAAATTTACAATGTATTTATTTTTGTTGAAACAAATGTTTTACGATTGTTAATATTTTTGAGAGACAGGGTCATGCTTTGTTGACTAGGCTGCAGTGATAGGGTGCAGTGGCTAATTCACTGGCACCATCGTTTCACACTACAGCCTCGAACTCCTGGGCTCAAGTGATCTTCCTGCCTCAAACTCTGGAGTTTGACTCCAGAGTCCCATAACTGGGACTACAGTTGTGCACCACGGCACCTGGCTTTTTTGATTTCCCCCCAGTTGAAAAATAAACCTTAGACAAATTAGTAAGTCAAACCTTAGACAAATTTGTTAATAAGTCAAGCATAGTTGATCTATTTTGTTTTTCCTTACCAACTCTATAACTGATATACATTGTCATTATTGGATTCACTTTGAGATCCCCTGAAATAGACTCTTACTATGAGGGAAATCACATGATGACGTTACTGATCTGGGCGATCCTTGGTTGTCTTCTTGGAAGAAAGAATTTACCCAAAAGACCAATTTGTAAAGCAAGCAAAAGTTTTATTGGGGAAGTACAAGTACATTCTAAGAGAGAGAAGTGGGCTGACCCTGCTGGAAACACATCGAAGACATTGTGCATTATGATCTTCTATTGCCTCAGTTCTTTCTTTACCCAGTTCTCACCAAGCTTTGGGGGATCCTCTGTTACTGTGCTTAATGCACACGCATGGGAACCAGTGATCAATACGAATCCTATCTAATGGTGGCACTGCTTCTTACCACCACCCGGGGAAGGTAGAGCAGTCAATTTTGTACTCATTGTGCCTGCTCAGCTCTCAGGAATTCCCCTTTTGCCTTTTTCCTTATCAGGATCTAGTTAACAGCATTCTGACAGTTCAACCATGGAGTGAGTACTGGGCATCCTAAGAGGTGTTCTGTGGGGTTCTTTCCAACATGAATACCTCTCCCTCATGCCTGCTCATATCTGACTGTCTATTCTTACATTTCTCCCTCAAGGAGTTGGGACCCAGACATCTTTTGGGAGATGGGGCAGAGGTCATTCTCTGTCGCTACTTCATTATGAAAAGAGGCACTGAGGGTCTTCAGGGTCCTTCCTCCTCGCTTGCTGTCATGGTGAGGAGGTTTTGACGATTGTTGTCTCTTGGAAGGTTTGACCTGTGGTGTCCAGAGGAGACATGTAGGGATTTACTGTCCTAGGGGGGAAGAAAGAGGTTGCTATCACATCACAAGACCACTTGAAGTCTGATGATTTCTAGGTGGGAGGAAATAAACTGAGAAGATTCAGAAAGCAAGGCTTAAAAAGGAGAAGGAAGATAGAGGTCCAGGGTCCCAGGAAAGGGAAGAGCTATGAGAATGAAGACCAGGTGACACCCGGCACAGCCAACCCTAGTAAGCCCTTTCCCAAAGGTGAGAGGCCAGGTTTATAAGATCTCTAATGCTCTAATGTGCTCCTAGACTTGCTCTGATCTGGTAACAGAAAAATACTATAATTACATTAGAAATCTGAAAACCAAAGGAAAAGAGATACTATAACTACCCATTGACAAGTGGTTCTCCATTCTGATATTTGAAGACAATGAGCTTGAGGTAGGAATTCTTATATCTTCTGTTGGATTATGTATTCTGTTGAGACCTAAACTTGCTCTGAGCTCTATCTTACACCAAGCACCTTTTGCTCTGAGCTCCATCTGCTCTAACCTAAACCTTGATAAAGACTCCATCTTGATCAGAGCTCTGTCTGCTCTGAGCTCCATCTTGCTTATAGCTCCATCTGCTCGGAGCTCCATCTTACCTGGAGGTCTAATCACTCTGAGCTCCCTTGCTCTGAGCACCGTCTACTCAGAACACCGTCTGCTCGGAGCTCCGTCTACTCTGAGCTCCATTTGCTCCAAGCTCCATCTTGCTCAGGACTCCTATCACTCCAACCTCCATCCTGCTCTGAGTAGCACCTGCTCCCAGCTCCGTCTTTGTTGGAGCTCTAATCACTCTGAGCTCCATCTTGCCCTGAGCACCATCTTCTCCGAGATCCAACATCTTAGGAGCTCCAGTCACTTTGCGCTCCATCTTACTGTGAGCAACATTGTCTCCGAGTTCCATCTTGCCCGGAGCTCCATCTGCTCTGATCTCCAGCTTGCTGAGCTCCAATCAATCTGAGCTCCATCTTGCCCTGAGCACCAAGTGCTCTGACATCCATATTCTTTGAAGTTCCAATCACTCTGAGCTTCATTTTTCCCTGAGCATCATCTGCATGTAGCTCCATCTTGCTCTGAGGACCATCTGCTCAGAACTCCATCTTAATGTGAGCAACATCTCTGAGTTGTGTCTTGCTTCGAGCTCCATCTGCTCAGAGCTCCATTTTACTCTAACCAACATCTTTTCCAAGCTGCATCTGCTCTGAGCTTCAGAGCTCTAAACGCTCTGAGCTCCAACCTGCTCTAAGCATGATTTGTTCCAAGCTCCAATGGCTCAGAGCAATGTTTGGAGTGCCAATCACTCCAAATCTTGGTGTAAGCATCATCTTCTCTGAGCTTCGTATTACGCCGAGCAACATCTACTGCAAACTCCATCTTGCTCAGAGCTCATCTGCTCCGAGCTCCATCTTGCTCAGAGTTCATCTGCTCTGAGAGCCACCTTGCTCAGAGCTCCAATCACACTGAGCTTTATCTTGCTCTGAGCACCATCTGCTCTGAGCTCCATTTTGCACTGAGACCATATGCTTAGAGCTCCATCTTACTCTGAGCAACATCTGCTCTGAAAAGAGTTCCATCTTGTCTGCAGCTCCATCTGCTCTGAGCTCCATCATGCTTGGAGCTCCGTCTTGCTCAGAGGTTCATCTTGCTCTGAGCACTGTTTGCTCCATGTATGTTTTTTGCAGCAGCACTACTCACAATGGGAAATACGTGGAACCAAACTATATGCCCATCAATGAAAGACTGGGAAAAGAAAATGTACTACATATACACCATGGAATACTATGCAGCCACAAAAAGGTACGAGATCATGTCCTCTGCAGGGACATGGATGAAGCTGGAAGCCATCATCCTCAGCAAACTAACACAGGAAGAAAAAAACAAACACTGCGTGTTCTCACTCATAAGTGGAAGCTGAACAATGAGAACACATTTCAATACTATTCTGAAGATGGTCTCTGTTTCTCTTAACAAAGGATATTTATACTGTGAAATTTTTTTCTCTCTAAAGGATTGTGGCTTTTCCTGTCTGTGCCAGTTTAGGTTATAGGTTGACTACCCCAACTTGAAATGACCCCCTCCATGTCCACACATGGTTGGTCCCTCCTGTGAACTGTTTTTTCACAGACTCTTACCACCTGTGGGTCATTTGAGGGAAGGTGACCTCACATAGTACTGCACCAGGTAAATCACCAAATGAAAGAATTACTGAAACAACGTGTGTGTCTCGTTATTTCAAGGAATAAATATGAGTCAGCTGAAGGTGATATGTACATCCAGTTTGGAAGGATATGTAAGAGTGATATAAGGATCTCATACATCCTTCTAAAATTTTGGGGGAAATGTTTAACTGCTTTATAACTCTTACACAAGTGACATTTGTTTAATTATTTTTTTTTTTTTTTGAGATGGAGTCTCACTCTGTCCCCTAGGCTGGAGTGTAATGAGCTTCCGCCTCCTGGGTTGAAGCTATTTCTCCTGCCTCAGCTCCCTAGTAGCTGGGACTATAGGTGCATGCCATCACACCTGTCTTTCTATTTTTAGTAGAGATGCAGTTTCACCATGTTGACCAGGCTGGTCCTGAACTCCTGACCTCAGTTGATCTCCCCGCCTCAGCCTCCCAAAGTGCTGGGATTATAGGCGTGAGCCACTGCGCTCAGCCTTCTGAACTCTTTTATACTGTAACTTACTTGTGTATTACAGCCCTCATTTAATAAACGTATTTGTTATTTCTATTATTTCGTTAACATTTACCCTATTGAGATAGAGATTCTAAACTGATGAACCACCCGACTGGTACTGTGTTCATAATATTCCTAATCACAGTAAAAGTAGATATTCTTTTAGAAAATCAAGGTTGAAAGCTGACAAAAAGGAAGAAAGAAACACGTACATACACAAGAAAAAAAACAAAACTTACACTGACCTTCTCCATTCATTAGTGGCATAAACACAGAAAGATAACCAAATGGAGCAAATGAGGGAGCCAGACAATCAGACCAAAATTATATAAATGCATTTTTCAGAAACACACCAAAGGCGAGAAACCAGGGTATTCACGTACAGAGGACTGAAGACCCTTATGTTGCACAAGACACAAACATCAACACAAAATAAACTGAACACCTAAGTCTAATCCTAAAACCAAAAAAGCTCCCAGGAAAAAACACAGGGGGAGCGTCTATTTTGGGGAAACTTGAATCTGTGCACACCAGTTGCAAAAAGAAAAAATTAGGGAGAATATATCCATAAATAATACAATGCCTTCACCATCTCTCTCACTTTATTTCCCAATGGGACACAGAAAACACTGCTAACAGAAGCAAATATAGACAAAGGACAACTTTAAAATTTCTAAACAGGGAGAAAACAATGAACCCAAAGAACAGGTATCCTACAGACTGGGATAAAATTATGGAAAATCATGTATCTGAAAGGAACTGTCATCTAACATACACAAGAAACTAAAGATACTAGATGGGCAAAAAGATAAAACAACTAAAACCTATATTTATCCAAACAATCTGCTACTGGCATAAAAACAGAAAGGCTACCCACTGGACAGAATGAGGGAGTCCCACAGACCACCCAAACGTACATACAGTGAACACATTTTTCAAAAGAACATAAGGACACAATGGGAAAAGGAAAGTCTGCTCAATAAATGATTTTGAGCAAACTGGATAACCACATGAAAAATAGTGAAATAGGACAAATCAATGCAAATTACACTGAAGACCTAAACTTAATCTTGAAACCACTTACGTCCCTTAGGAAACACAGAGTGAGCGTATATTTTAAAAAACTAATCTATGTACACAAGTTGCAGAATGTAAAATATAAAAGGAAAAATTAGAAGAAAAAAACCATAGACAATGGTTTGGCAATCTTTTTCACTGTTTTTAACTGCACACGAGTCACCACTAATATATAAACATGTGCGACGATGAAAAACATTGCAGGGAAAAGAAAACAATGCACCAGAAGAGAAGGCGCCTCACAGACTGAAAGGCGTTGTTACAAAATATGTGCAAGAAACTGACACTTCCATGTGGGGGAAAAACAGAAACAAAAACAAATACCCAAGCTAAGTCTGGGCAAAGGATCTGAACAGATATGTCTGAAAACAGACGTGAAATTGACTCACAGGTAAACGAAAGCTTCTCCAAAGCTCTAATCCTCACGAGAACGTCAGGGAAAACCACACTGAGATACCACCTCCATCCACATAGAATGAATGTTACCTAAAACAAAAAAATAAAAGTTTGAAAAGGAAACAACTGGTATAGGCTTGCAGAAGGGGAAACTCTTCCCATACATTATTGGTGAGAATGTCAATTTGACACACACTAGGGAAAACGGCTGGAAGTTCCTCCAAGTAAAATCCCCATTTCATCTAGCCATCCCACCAATGGCTGTACGTTTACAGCCAATAAAATTCCTATGTGGAAGAGATACCTGCCTTGCCCTCCGTACTGCAGTACTCACAATAGTCAAGATAGGAAATGCACCTACCTGTTGATCCACCGATGAAGGGATGAGGAAACTGCAATATACATCCAGAGCAGAATATTCTTCAACCATAGAAATGGGTGAAATCTCGTCATTTGCAGCCATGTGGAAAAACCTGAGGAACATTATCTTAAATGAAATGAGCCAGGCAGAGAAAGGCATATACTGCATGACCTCATGCTTGTGGAATCTAAACCACTTGACCTGTCAGAAGTACAAAGTTCAACGGTGGTTACTAGAGGCTGTGGGAAAGGGGGCCCTAGGCAGGGATTGGTAATGGGTACAAAGTTACACTTAGAAAAGTGAGATCCATCCTGCCCTTCTCTTCTATAGCAGGGTGACTAAGGTTAATATTGTAGCAAATTTTTCAAATAGCTGGAAAGGATTCTAAATATCCTGTCCACAGACAAGTAATACCTAGAGGACTTCATAGATGTTAAATATTGTGATTTGATCAATGTGCTAGGTATACCTACATCAAAATGGCCTCTGCATTCTGTAGTTATATACATATACTTTAGGGCAATCTTTAAGAAAGAATGCCAATGATGCTAAAATTCACATGGAACCATGAAACACCCTGAATTTCTAAGGCTGTCCTGGGAATACAAAGTACACAGGATGCATCACTGTCCTCCATTTGAAATTATATTGAAAAGCCAGTTATCTAAACAATAGATGACGGGCACTAACCAAGAAACCCAGACCAACAGACACAATGAGGGAGCTCAATCACAAACCCAAATTCCTAGTTAGTGTACACATTTTGTAAAAGAATACCAAAAGACACAACGAAGGGGGAATCTGTTCAATAAATTGTTTTGAAAATTGAATAACCCTACGTAAAATAATAAAATAGGGTCCCAATTGTGTAAAAGGCACAACAATCTACTCAAAATGAATCAGAGACTCATACACAAAACTTGAAAGCATAGAGCTCCTCCAATGTGAAGACACACAGTATTGGGTATATTTAGGTCAAGGTGGATCTGTGCTCACAGTGTGCCAAAACAAAACAGAAAATACAAGGGGGGAAAACTCATAGGTGACGGATTAGTTTGGTCATGATTTTGTTTTTCTTCATCAGTTACCTACACCACAGGGAACCAAGAAAACAGACATACTCTAGAGTTTGTGCCCAAGCAGATTAAAAGAAATCCATGAAAACTTTAAAAAATCATCCTGAAGTTTACAAAAAAGGTTTTGGAAACACACATCTGACAAAAGGTTGTCTTCAAAATGTCTAAGCAACAAACACTACTTACTAGCAAAAACACAAAAGAGCAACTAATAACCAAACAAAATGGGGCAAAAGAACCTGAACAGACATTTCTTCAAAGGAGACATAACATTGAAAACAAATTTTAAAAACTGGGATAACATCACAAATCATGAGAAAGATGTAAATCAAAACACCACACACATCATCTCACTGTAATTCAAATGGATGTTATCAAAATGACAAAATATATTAAAAGAGACAAAAACACTAGTGTAAATTTCCAGAGAGGAACTCATTTGGTCAGAATGTTAGTATACATACTACAGAAACCAGTGGGAGGTTCCTCCAAAAATTAAACCTACAACTACCACTTCATCTAACAATTTTACTACCTAGTATACTTTCAGTGCAAAAGAAATCAGTTCATGCAAGAGATATCTGCCATCCTGTGTGGAATGCAGCACTATTCACCATTGCCAAGATAAAGAATAAACTTACCTGCCCATCCACAGATGAAGAGATAAAGTAACTGTGGTGGATGTACACAAATAGAATAGTGCTCAGCCAAAAAAACAGAATGAAATTGCATCATTTGGAGCCATACTGTTGAGACTGAAGGACATCATGGTAAATGACCTAAGCTGGGCAGAGAAAAAAAAAAAAAAAAAAAAAACATTGCCACATCTCACTCATGTAGAATCCAAAATAAAAGGCTTTATTGCATAGGTCTAGAAAGCACAATAGTAGTTATCAGAGGTTCAAGAGAAGAGGAGGCATGGGCAGGGATCAGAAATAGGTACAAAGTTACACTTAGGTGAGAGGAATGAATTGTTCCTCTGTTCCACAGCACAGTGACTAGGTTAAGACGTCACAACTTTTTCACAAAATCTGGAAACAAAGATTCCTAATGTTTTCACCACAAAGAAATTAACAACTGCTTGTGATAACAGAGGCTCTAAATATCCTGATTTTATCATTCCTCTGTGTCTGCATTAACCAAAATGCCCCACTCTAACTCTCCCCAGTGTATACCTTTACTATATGGCCAATCTTTGAAAAAATATGTAAATATGCAATGCTAAAATTCATATGGACCACAAAACACCCTGAATTTCCAAAGCAATCCTGAGAAATCCAAACTACATTGGTTGTGCCATATTTCTCGATTTTAGATTTCAGAGAAAAGCTAGGGACCCCATTCCACACAGAAGGATGGAAGAGATTAGAGGATCCAGACATAAACCCACACCCCTAACACCATCTGATCTTCAACAAAATCCACAAAAATAAGCTTTGGAGGAAGGACGCCTCCTCTCAATCGATTGTGCTGGAATGGCTAGCCAGCTGCAGAAGAAAAGCAGTGGGCCCCGTGTCTCATGGTGTACAGAAACAAACTCAAGATGAATGAAAGATGTAAATGTAAGACCTCAAGGTGTGAAAAGCCTGCAAGCGAACCTAGGAAACACCCTTCCTGACAGAGGGTTTGGCACAGCGTGGATATGCTTAAGTCTCCAAAAGCAGGTGCAACTAAAACAATTATTGACAAGTGGGACCTAATACACAGAAGAGCTGCTGCACAGCAGAAGAAATGACCAACAGAGTAAACAGACAGCCTACACAATGGGAGAAAATGTTCCCACGTACGCATCTGATGAAGGCTAATACCCAGGATCTACCTTGAAGACATTAAGCAAATAAATCAGCAAAACAAAAACTCAATGAAAGGGCAAGGGGCATGAAAACATACATCTCCAGAGAAGGTTTACGGCAACCAACAAACATGACAAAATTTCTCTACCTCAGCAATCATCAGAGAAAAGCAAAACAAAGGGCCTATGAGATAGTATTTCACACTGATCAGAATGATGATTATGGCACAGTCCACAAGAATGAATGCCACTGAGGCGGAGGAGGAGAGGGATGCTGCTCTGCTGCTGGTGGGAATGCAAACCAGTTCAGACACCATGGAAAGCAATGTGGGGATTTCTCAAATAACTTTCTCCACATCACTAATCCTCACAAAAATGTCCATAAAAACCACATTATGATTCCATCTCATGCCACTCAGAATGAGTACTACCAAAACAAGCACACATTTTTGAAGGGGACAGCCAGTATAGACTTACAGAAGAGTAACCTCTTAAATGCCATTGGTGGGGATGTAAATTAGTATACACACTATGAAAAACAGCTAGAGGTTCTTGAAAAACTTCACAGCACACCTACCACGTCAGCTGGCAGCCCCATCACTGGCTCCACATTTAAAGCAGTTGAAATCCCTAGGTTGAAGAGAGCTATCTGCCTTCCCAGGGGTACGGAAGCACTTGTAACTGCGACCAAGGTACAGAAGCAATCTACCTGTCCACACACAGCTGCAGGGATGAGAAACTGCTGTACAAATACACCATGAAATATGTCTCAGCCATAAAGCTCTGGGAAATCCTGCCATCTGCAGCCACATGAAGAAACATGGAGAACATCAGGTCTAACAAATGAGCCTCGTAGAGAAAGTCCCATGCCACATGATCTCAGGCACATAAACTGAAAAAAACTTTACCTCCTAGGAGTAGAAAGTTCAATAGGGGTTACCAGAGGCTGTCGGGGAGGTAGCGGGAGTCTGGGAAGGAATCAGTAATGGGTAAAAGTTACTCTCAGATGACAGTAATCAATTTGGTGTTCTATTCTACACCAGTGTGATTAGCCTTAACATAAATGTATCATATATTTCAAAGTAGCTAGAAGGAAAGACTCTGAACTTTGTTACCACAAAAAAAAATATTAATAACTATATGAGCTGAAGAGATGCTAAATAAACCAATTTGATCATTACTTAACATTAAATGTATAAAATCTCCCTTGTACCCTCTAATTATATACATTTGGCATATGGTAAATATTATTTTAAGAAATATAAAGAAACAATGCCAAAATTTATGTGGTAATGTGAAGCATCCTGAATTTCCAAAGCTATCCTGAGAAATACAAACCATGTGGGATGCATCACATTCCCTGAGTTCTAATTAAATGAAAATCCCTAATTAACCAACCCATATGTTACTGGAATACACAGAGAAACACAGACCTGTGAGCAAAATGAGGGCACTCAATAATAAACACAAATTTATATAGAGGGAACACATTTTTCAAAACACCACCAAAATGACACAATGGGGAAGGTTTTCAAAACTAGATACACATATGTAACCTAGAACTCTTACGGTATTAAATACACAATAATCAACTCAAAAGGATTAAAGATTACACACAAAACATGCAACCACAAAGCTCCTATAATGACAACCTCTGGTGTGCGTCTATTTAGGGCAACTTGGATGTATGTTCACTGTATTCAAAAAGTAACAAAATACAAAGGAAAAAAAATCATGGACAATGGACGGCTTTGGTAGTGATTTTGTTTTTCCTTGATTAGTAACCAACAGCACAGCTAACCAAGAAATTACACACATGTGGGGGCCACATCAAACTGAAGAGTTTGTGCCCAACAAAGGAAACAATGAACAAAATGAAAAAGCATACTAAAAATTGTAAGAAAAGTCTGGGCAAACATACAGTGGATAAGGGGTTATTTTTGAAAAGGTACAAGCCAGTAACACTACCAGCTGGCAAAAAAACAAAACAACAGAAAAATAACCAGACCAAAATTGGGCAAATAACCTGAATAGATACTTGGGCAAAGACAGGAAACTGACCCAACATTTACAAAAACATGGTTAACATTACTACTCATGAGAAAAATGTAAATCAAAACCACACTCAGATCTTATCTCACTTCAATTAGAATGAACATTACAAAAAGATTAAAAATATTTAAAACGACAATTCCTGGTATGAATTTCCAGAAAGGGGAACTGTTCGTGGAAATGCAAATTAGTATTAACACTATAAAAAACAGTTGGGGGTCCTGCAAAGAATAGAGAAAAAAGACATACCATACCATCTAGCAGTCCCACTACAGGGTACACATTCAACCTCCCTGTTCATCCACAGATAAAGGGATCAAGAAACTCTCATATACATACACTAGGGAATATTTTTCAGCCACCAAAATAATGAAACAGTGACATTTAGAACGACCCAAATGAACCTGGAAAACATGATGTTAAATGTAATGAGCTAGGAAAGGCCCAGAAAGAAACACTGCATGATACCACTCATGTGAAATCTTAAGGGGTTTACCTTAAAGGAGTAGAAAGCACAATATTGGTTACCAGAGTCTGGGAGTTAGAGGGGGAACATGCATTGGTTACAGAAACAAAGTTATCTTAACATTAATGGAATAAATCTTAGTGTTCTTCTCAGCCAGGAGACTAGAGTTAACAATATTTTATTTTTTGGAAGAGCAAGAAGTGAGAATTTTGAATGTTCTCCCCACACAAAAATAATACCTGTATGAGAGAACAGAGATCCTAAGTACTCTGATTTGATCATTACTCAATCTATATGTATGAAAATGTACCCCTAATTTGGACCCTTATGTTGTGTAACAAAGTTAACATAAATACATATTGCTAAAAATCACAGGGAACCTGTGATTTAATTCAAAAAGCAATGAATATCTAAAGGAATCCTGAGAAATAAATTCAAAGTGAGGACCCAAAATCCTCGATATCAAATTACACTGCCAAGTTGTAGTCATGCCGCAGATATATGGCACTTGCATAAAAACAAATACCTAGAACTATGGACAAAAACAGGGAGGACAAAAACAAGATCAATGCAAACGCGGACATACTCAACTCACTTTGATAAAGAACACCACATTCTGCTCAATGAACACATTTGAGAAAAATACCTGGATGCAGAAGAGAAATAGAACCCTTATTTTACACGATGTACGAAAATCACCCGGCCCCCAAATTAAAGGCCAAGACAAAAGACTATAAACCAGAAAATGTTTTTAACTAAAACACAGGTGGAGCATGCATTTTGGGTCACTTGCATCTCTGCTCACTAAAACACAGGTGGAGCATGCATTTTGGGTCACTTGCATCTCTGCTCACCTTTGCAAAGAGGAAAAGAAACACCCTAGAAGAAAAACCTCAGTAACATTAAATGCTTTGTCACTGATACATATTTTCTTACATGGGTGACCAAAATTACATGCATGAAATGCAAAAATAAACATGTGGGACTACATCTACCTGAAAAGTTTCTGCACAGCAAAGAAAACTACTTTCCAAAAAAAAAGCATCCTCTACATTAAGCAAAAATTTCAGACAATCATGTAATTCACAAGGAGTTGTCATCTAACACACACACACACAAAAAAAAACACTAAAAAGTAGCAAAATAATGCAATCTTCTCTTTCTGATAGAGCTTGCACTTAGAATTCTGCAGACATAAAATCAAACGGATAAGAGATAAGGTCCTCAAAATTAACTATTCATTAGAAAACTGTAATCCAGTGCTGCAATGAACATACGTGTGCATGTGTCTTTATAACAGAACGATTTATAATCCTTTGGGTATATACCTAGTAATGGGATTGCTCGGTCAAATGATATTTCTGTTTCTAGATCCTTGAGGAATCGCCACAGTCTTCCATAATGGCTGCACTAGTTTACATTCCCACCAACAGTGTGAAAGCGTTCCTATTTCTCCACATCCTCTCCACCATCTGCTGTCTCCTGATTCTTTAATGATGGACGATCTAACTGGCATGAGATGGTATCTCAATGTGGTTTTGATTTGCATTTCTCTAATGACCAGTGATGATGAGCATTTTTTCATATGTTTGTTGGCCACATAAATGTCTTCTTTTGAAAAGTGCCTGTTAATATCCTTCACCCACTCTTTGATGGGATTTTTTTCTTGCACATTTGTTTTAGTTCTTTGTAGCGGCACTGTTTACAATAGAAAAGACCTGGAACCAACCCAAATGCCCATCAAGGATAGACTGGACAAAGAAAATGTGCCACATATACACCACGGAATACTATGCAGCCATAAAAAAGGATGAGTTCATGTCCTTTGAGGGACATGGATGAATCTGGAAACCATCATTCTCAGCAAACTGACACAAGAACAGAAAACCAAATACCGCATGTTCTCAGTCATAAGTGGGTGTTGAACAATGAGAACACATGGACACAGGGAGGGGAACATCATACACTGGGGTCTGTTGGGGGTTGGGGGGCTAGGGGAGCGATAGCAGGGGGTGGGGAAGTTGGGGAGGGATAACATTAAGAGAAATACCTAATGTAGGTGATCGGGGGATGGAGGCAGCAAGCCACCATAGCATGTGTATACCTATGTAACAATCCTGCAAGATCTGCACATGTACCCCAGAACTTAAAGTACAATAAAAAAAAAATTTGATCATAAAAAAAAAGCAGTTAACTCAAAACCACATATTCCCAGAAAGTTTCTACAAAATAGGGGGAGCAGGACATGGTGGCCCACACTGTAATCCCAGAACCTTGGGAGGCCAGGCAGGCGGATTATCTGAGGTCACGAGTTTGAGGCCAGCCTGACAATCAATATGGTGAAACCCCCTCTCTACTAAAATTACAAAAATTAGCCTGGCATGGTGGCCGACGCCTGTAGTCCCAGTTTCTCAGGAGGCTGAGACAGGAGAATTGCTTGAACCCGGGAGGCAAAGGTTGTGGTGAGCTGAAGTGGCACCACTGCATCCAGCCTAGGCAACAGAGCAAGACTCAGTCTCAAAAAATATAAAAATTAAAAAAATAGGGATGTGGGTGTGGCTTTGAGAAAGGGGAACTCCATACGCTGCAGGTGGAAATGAAAATTAGGATACCCACCATGAAAAACAGCTAAATAACTGGAGACTCCTCAAAGACTTGAAACCACAGATGTCTCCTGCTCTAGCGAGGTCTCTTTCCAAAGGTCCTGAAGCATCAAAAACAACCCTAGACCCGCAGCTCAGAGGCCCGCGCGGCTTGGAGGGACCCAGGTCCCGAGCTTCACAGCCAGCTCTGGGCCAAGGCGCTCCTATACGCTGGATGCGGGTTGGACACGCGCCGGGAGGGGATGCGGACGGTGCCGCGGCCAGGACCCCACAAACGCCCCCACGCGGACGACTAGGGCCCAGACGCCCACAAAGAAGTCAGGGCCCGAAAGCAGGGAGCGGCCGGGAGGAGCAGGGAGGCCCAAAGTGTTCCCAGTAGGGTTCATGCCCCGCCACTTACCGCGGAGACCTGCCTCCTCCTGCACCACCTCACGGAAGCCACCACGGCTTCTATGAAGCTCGCTCCGACCACGCCGCCGCTTCTCCCCGCTCCGACCACGCCGCGGCTTCTCCCCCCTCCGACCACGCCGCGGCTT